>NC_039280.1:8447441-8682958 GCF_003368295.1 Carassius auratus
AGAGGACTCACTTACAATATTTATTCCTCCAAATACGCAAATATTTAGGCAGAAACATGAAATGATACATTGTTTTAATTATGAGTCTGATCATCTATAATTGATTTTTAAAAGTAGTAGCTATCTGTTATGGCTCTGATTGCCATAGAAACATATTAGTTCAATTAAATATGGTTGCTTCTTTAAGTATCCACACAATTGATCTCCATGGAAACATATTTATTCCATTAAACAATCTTGATTGAAGTATCCAGACAATTACTCCACATTTGCAGCATTCATGCAACAGAAGTGATTTGAAGTAAGTGGCAGTACAAGATTAGGCTCTATTGAGGGTGCTTCTTCTCCCAGCATACCAAGTTCACATCTGTGCATCTTTCTCCTCTCTTTCTCTGCTCATTTATTTAGTTTGTCCTCCTCACACATTTAGCTCAAGCATAATGTGCTGAGAATGAGCCAAGCAAATGGGTCTCATCAGGGAGATGTAGGTTGATTTATCCAAATCAAGAATAAATTTGCTCTCTTTTTATGTGTGTACATGCATGTGTGTGTCCTATTGATGAAGGCTAAATGCTTAATTAAATAGCATTTGCCTTCATAAAGGCCTTTGGGAACATGGACTATAAACACTGAAAGTTCAAATGTCAACATGGGTCATATATATAGTCAGTGATGTGGTGTAAATCCATAGCATACTTCAGACAATGGTATTATTTGGTCTGTCTCCACACATTGTATAGCTTGAGATGGTGTGATTAAATACACCAATGTTCAATATGCAGTTAAATTCATTTTTAATAATTATTGAAATAAACTATTGATAATTTGTGTATATGTTTGTATATTATATGGTTTAGTTTGGCCTCTCATACCATATTGTATAACTATATATTGTTTGTACTGTATTTTATAGTGTTGATTGTTCTGCTACTGTATTGCACAGTATATATTCTATTCTATTCTATTCTATTCTATTCTATTCTATTCTATTCTATTCACCAAAAATATAGCTCAGTATTCTAACTGAATGATGACAAGCAGTGTGGCTAGTTTTGTAATTAAAATAGAATAGACATAGAATAAACACTTAAATTGATTGTTAATAGTTATTGCAATTAACAATTCTTCATAATATTGTGTGTTTATATATATATATATATATATATATATATATATATATATATATTATATATATATATATATATATATATATATGTGTGTGTGTGTGTGTGTGTGTGTGTGTGTGTGTGTGTGTGTGTGTGTGTGTGTGTGTGTGTGTTGCCACTTGGTGCATTATTATAGAATAAAAAGTTAAATTCATTATTAATTACATAAATAATTATTACGATTAATGATAATTAGTGTATTTTTGTATATTATGTTTTTTGCTTCTTGTTGTATAACTATACATTGTTCCATACTATATATAGATTTCTCTGTATTGTTCTCCTACTGTATTGTAGCCTTTATATTCTGTTCTATTCTATTCTAGATTTACCAGTAATAAAGTTCAGTATTTTAACTGCAGGTTGCCAATCAGTGAATGTACTTTAATTAGTGTGCGTTCACAGGTGTGATAAACAGAATTAAAGAGTCTAAAATATCCACTTAATCAAACATCACTTTAGCGAAGTAAGTTACGAATGTTCATTTCAGAATTAAGTGGAACATTCACTAGGAGCAGTCAAACAAGCAGCCAGAGCAACCACAGGGGGAAAATATATTGTATGGTTTAGAAAGTTTCAGGTGTTTACTAAGAATGCATCCTTATATGCAAGTATGTGTGTGTGCACTAAAATTAATGAGCATGGGACAAGGAAATGCCACCTACTGGCATTTTACACAAACAATCTCTGGTTTGGTGAGGAATCAGGGAAATGCCTGAGGGCAGAAACATGTCTTCTGCTGTTCTCTCTTATTCCCTCCATCATCCTTCACTCCATCTCTCCTGGACCACCTCACTAATGATCGCTCAGAGTCTGGGACCCAGCTATGCATCATTTACTAGGAGCTCTTGAGAGAGAGGAAAAGAGGGAGAGGGGAAGAGATAGGAAGAATTAAAAAAGGGCAAGAGACTAAAGAGAGAGGAAGACCTAAAGGGATTGGAGATAGTGTAATTTGGAAAAAGGAAGCATGGCGTAGAAAGTGGGAAAGAAAAACAAGAGGAAGGAATTGATATGAAGTAACAGAGATAAAGAGAGAAGGACTGAGGGGTGACGGTGGAAATGAGAGTGATGGAAACACAGTGTGCTTGTGTTAATTTCATTGGCAGAGAGCTCAGAAACATGTCTTTGACCTTCCAAAGTCATGGCTCCACTACAAAACAAAATAAATACAAGCGTATAAACTTTGCTTCAAATTAAAATGGGCAAAAAACAAAGACTAAAGATGATCAACAGGAGGGTTCATGAAAGGGTTTTTAAAAAAAAATGTAACATATAAACACAATATTGCCAGTTGTTTTTTTTGTTTTGTTTTTTGCTCCACCTTTGGAAACTGGAACTGAAGCCTAAACAGGTGGTGTTTCATTTCTGAATGACTCAGTGTTTCTGAACAAATCCAAGGAGCAATCAACGACTCATTCATAATGGAAATTTCCTGCCTCGTTTCTAAATTAATCCATTTTTTAACAAACTAATTAAATTAATAAATCAATGACTCACTCAAAGACAGCTGTCTATTTTATTCCTGAATGAATGTATTTTTTAAAATTAATAATTTGAGTAAATGATTCAATAACACATTTATTAAGAGGTAGAAAACTGCCTATTTCCTTCCTAAATAAATCCAAGTTTTTGAATTAATCAAATAAGTTAATGAATTAATGATTGACTCATAAAGAAAACAGCCTGTTTCATTCCATTTTCCAGCAAATTAATAACTCATACAAAAAACTGCCTGTTTCGTTCGTAAATGAATCAGTGTTTTTTTAATGAATTGATTTAGGGAATGACTCAATGACTCAATGGCAAAGATGGGTGCTCTTTGGTTCCTGAATAAAAATGTTAAATTAATCTGTTGAATAATGAAAGTAGTCACACTTGCAGCATGCTAACAATGGGAAATTTAGAAAAACTAATCGAAAAAGTGTTAATTTCGGCAACGAAGTTGAGAACAAAAAATATTAATTAAAAAAAAAAATGCTTCTGTGACAAAGATGAGACATTGACAAGCTAAAACTAATATAAGATGATAAGGGGCATTTCATCCAAAATTTAAATTGTAATCATTTATTTAAAAAATTCCAAATTTAATCCTTGATACAAATTTCTTATAAGCTTAATTGATTTGGTTTTAAGACTAAAACTAGACTAAAACGATGAAAGTCTCAAATTACTAAAATGTGACTAAGACTATTAAGCATTTTCGTCTCAAGATAAAGGCTAAGACTAAGACTAAATCAAAAAGGCCTGTCAAAATGAACACTGGAAAACCCCAACAGACTAAAATGCAGAAATTCAGACAAGCGAAGTGATACAAACAGTGAAATGTCCAGAGCAAATCAAATTAGAGGACTAGAATTAAATGTATAATGCTCAATATAAACACTTCCCACCTTCTCCATGTTGTGAAACAGCGAAGGAAACATCCATTTCTATGTTTGGCAGTGTAAATAATATCTGGAGTCAAAGGTTTACACCAAGATTAAACCCACGGCTAAACACATCCATCCAATAAAGCATTTAAAGGGTTGTCGATCTCATAAATGTCTTGGTTTTATGAGCAGCTGGATGTATCGACTGTTTTGCAGTATCACAGATAAATGAAAGTATATCTAACAGTCGTCAAGGATAGCAGAAAGCATCTGCCTTCCATGTGAGCCGAGCTTCCCAATTCTAGTGGACAGGAGAGAGAAGGAGCACTGTGCACAGAGTATAAATGGAGAAGGTGAGAAAGCGCTGGAGGCGATAGGAAAGAAAAGGCCCATTCTATTAATCATGGCTTTGATGGAGGGCACCATGGAGTGACAATAAGTTCTGGTGCTCATGCAGCAAACCACGAATCTCAGCTGCTGCTGGCCTTCACTGCAGCTACCTAGAAAGACCCCCATGGGCCCACTGCTCAACCCCACTCTATAAAAGAGACAAGTGGAGACTAGCTTTAGGTAGCAAGGGATAAAGTAGAACAGAGTTATGGAACAGCAGTTCTTTGGAAAAGCTATAAAAAAGGAGCCAAATAGACACAATGTGTGCTTTTATTTGAAGTCAGACAGAGAGATGATAGGAAAATGCTTGTATATTATACATCACAATGGATTTTAGAAATCTAATAACCACCTAAAGCCACCACTTGTCACCTTTGGTTGTAACCAGACTGTCTGATAAATGAGTCTTATGACCTCAAGAATAATAGCGTGCAAATGTTCTGTTCTGGACTACAGCTGCTCGCTGCCTTGGTCACCTTATTAGAGGTCTATATAAAGGTCCAGGTGTGTGTTCGCTCTGTTTGCCTGCACAGGCTCCTGAATCACACCAATCTCACCTCCTCCTCAGGGCTGAGATATGGAGAGGGGAGGAAGAGAATGAAATGGAAGAATGAGAACATAAAAGATTTCTTTAATGCTGTGTTACTTTATGTGGTCATTTGTGAAGTGTGAGATGTTACATTACTGCAGCTCTCAAGCAATAAGGCATGAAGTGTCTGAGGTATATTAGGAACTTTCTCTTTTTTTCTGGCCATTTCACCTATTTTCAATATGCCATTTACTTTCTTTTTATGTTTTTAAACAGATTACTTAGATTTATAGGAGCTTTCTGCTGCTTTCTGCTGACCATGTGAAAACCCCTTTAAATAAATATTTTGTTGTTGTTGTTGTTGCAAAGATCCATAGTAATTTGTTCTATTTCAGCTGTTGGTGTTATTTTAACAACATTTCCACCAAACATGACTCCTAAAAAAATATGTAAATTAGAAAATGTCAAGAATGTTGTGTCAGTGCTGAAAACAGTTGTACTCAAAAGTTTTGTGGAAAATGATTTCCTTTTAATTATCAAAGGATTCTTTAATGTCTAGAAAGTTTCTAGAACAGCATTTATTTGTGGAGTAATTGTGGAATTATATTTGAATTTAATTAAACAATAAAATTGTATGTAACTGTTGATTTATTTATAACATGCTTGCTGAATAAAATAACTAATTTCTTAAAGAAAGAAAAATGTATGGTACACTGTAAAGAAAATTCTGTAAAATTTACGGTAAAAAAAAACGGCAGCTGTGGTTGTTGGAATTTTACCATAAAAACTACCGTAGCAACATTCTAGGTTTTACAGTTTTACTTAAATTTACAGTTAAATACTGTAATTTCATTAACTGCTATAATGGAAATACACCAACTTAATGAAGCACTGAAATTTGTACCTTTGTAAAACACTGATAACCATACTGGTGGTCACGAGAAAGTCACATAATGAACCAAAGCCCATCACAAGCAGCTTTTGAAAAATTAAGTATATAGAAGATGCACGGTGTCATTCACACAAACACTAGTTTGTACAGTGCTCTCTCCACCTTTAATACCGTGACTGAGGTGCCCTTGAGGCACTGAACCCCCAACTGCTCCCCAGGCGCCGCAGCATAAATGGCTGCCCACTGTTCCGGGTGTGTGTTCACAGTGTGTGTGTGTGTGTTCACTGCTGTGTGTGTGCACTTAGGATGGGTTAAAAGCAGAGCACGAATTCTGAGTATGAGTCACCATACTTGGCCGTATGTCATGTCACGTCACTTTAATATACAAGAATGATAAGAAAAAAAGTAGAGTAAAAGTAGAGAAGAAACAGTTATTTAAAAAAAAAATTATGCAGAGAATTCTGGGAATGTCAATTTATGGTTATTCACTGTAAATTATACAGTCTTTTCTCTTACAAAAACAATATACTACCGTAAAGTTACATGTAATGTCCAATACAGTTTTTTACCGTAAATAGTAGGGGATTTAACCATTTAACAGGTAGCATTTTTACAGTCTTTTACCACTGAAGTCACTGTAATTTATTAATAATTTGCTTTTGATGACAAACATCAGGCTAGTCACTTGTGCAGGGCTCTAAACTTACAGTATATATATATTTTTATCAGACATTTGGCAGTTTCACTGGCTAAATATCATCCCCAAGAGGCACATCAGCAGCAGCACATAAGCCCAAGTTGCCGGTTCGATTCCACCTCCTGCTGATCCTGTGATCCAATCTGCCAACCATCCAATGATACTCCTATCTCAAAACCGCATGAATCACGGACCAGTCTAAGCCATCTTACATTCTTCTGTTTGAGCAAACAATGATAACAGACGCAGAACTGCATTAAGTTATGTATTGAACTAGCAGGAAAATTTAAAAAATTTTCAGAAGAGCACTCGATCAATATTTTCCTGTGTTCGCTCTTACTCACTCTTATTACAGACACTGTTCTGTGGTATTAACTGACATTTGGTGCTAGTGATTGGAGGTAAAACGAAGAGGAGATGAGCATGGGTCACTTCCAAATGTGTCTTTGAAATGGCATTAGTCCGATAAAACAGCCGCGGTCTAGCGCATGGATGGGGGAAAGGAAAGATTGAGAGGAGAATAAGGCTAATAGACAAAGATAGGGAGAAGTGGAGTGAGAGATGATAGAATAAAGGGTTTTTAGCCTGCGGTGTTGTAGCTTTTCTTGGTGAGGTGTGAGGAGAGCACATATTTTCCCCACTCTAAACGGGAACAGGGCAGCTCAAAGAGGTGCTAATTTAAACGCAGGGAGACACCTGGACACCTGATTCCAGCTATCCACGGTCCTCACACAATGAGCACACAAGCCCAGCTAAATATAACTCTGCCACATGCTTGTTCTTGCTCACACACACATGTCATACCCTTACCGCTAGCATACTGTATGTGTGTCTACCTCAGTCACATAAGGTGCATCTGTCACACCAGACATGTGATAATTAGATTTATTAAAATTTGAAACATTTAAGATGGAATGGCACAATCATTTGGCAAGGGATGTTTATGCCCTAAATACGGTTCTTCCCTACTGATTTTAAACTTTGAAAGCTCAAACTGAAATGAATGGTGCTTAGCAAAGTCATGGGGTTGATTCCCAAAGAATGCACATACTGATACCTTGATACCTTGAATGCAGTGTAAGTTGCTTTGGATAAAAAATCCAAATATACAAATGCAAACTTTCTCAATTCATAGGAAATATCTTAAACTATAATAAACACTAAGGTGTTAATATGTCAAAAATCGTATTTTCTTTGTGTCCTTTGATACCAGTTTATGGACAAACTATAAGGGCACAATTCTATAGTGTATCGTGATTTATTTTAGTGGGGGAAAAAATTCCAAGATGGCAGTAAATCACAACAAATGCTGAAAATTATTGCCAAAAACAATTTAAATTAACTAAATATATATGTTTTAACCAAAATTTGTATGTGCTATGCATTTGCAATCAGTTGTGAGTCAAGGCTCCTGTGCCATATTTTGTGATTTTTATTTTTATTTTCTGCAGCTATTACTCCAGTCTTCACATGATCTTATAAATCTATTCTTATTTCATTATTTGGTGTTCAAATAACATTACATTTTAAATTATCACAGCTGGCATGCAGTTTAATATTTTTTAAAACAAATTTGTCATTTTTTCTGCATTTATTTTAAATAGCTTTAGTTTTGATTAATTCAATGGATCCAAAAAAGTATTATTTTTTTAAGTGGAAGTTTACTGTTAGAATGCTCTCTTAGAAGGTTGTTACTTAGTTAGCAGGCAGTTCACTTAGTTTTGAAACACAAATTAAGCAGAACTATCATGCACTTTGCACATCTAAAATTGTATTTTGGAATAAAACCCAATATCTTCAAAGCTCAAGCCTGAAGCATAATTCAGTCATAAAGACTGTGTCTTTCTCAGAGATGGAAAAATCAACAATTTAGAAGAAACTCGCTGTGTGCTTTTAACTCAGGAATGGGCTCTGCGCTACATGAACCCTTAGCACAGAAATCAGAGTCCGAGTTCAGTCAGGCCCCTGCAGAGGGCTCTTTTCAGACAGCAGGGGTCCAGGGAACATAGAAGACAAAGAACAGCTCTCAAACCCAACACAGAAGGAGAGAACGGCTGCTCGCTCTCTGGAGAGGAGAAATGCTTTTCTTTATTCTTCTCTCCTTCTTATGTCTCTGTTTTAAGTCCGTTCTCCAGGGCAGCCATTGCACTGGGGAGCTCTTTAAGCCGAGGATGTGCATCATACACAGATGTAACAGAACATGAGCTCTTTAAAACTGCAGCGAGTCAATGGTGCTACATTCAATTTTTCAGATGGATTTTTAACTGTTGTTTATACTATAAAAGCTGAATTACAGCACCTCTCATGTACTCCACAGCTATATTGTGCATGCATTAGACTGAAAATCCCAGATTGATACCAATAAAACACAAACAAAAAAAGAAAGAAAATGAAAAACATTGTTCAAAAAAGAGGGGGACAGGAGGACAGACAGAGACAAACTGTTGGAGTCAGCCATGAGGATCAGAATGTGAGGTTGGCCAAGCAAGAACACACTGGACAAGATAAATGATTCAGATACAAATTACCAGGCGCACAGTGAGATATTCTGGCGCCATGCAATCCATTCAGCATCATACCAAACGGCCAATACACAGATGTTCAAAATCAATAGGAAAGGAGCGTAGAAAAAAAAATCAAGTAAGAGAAGAACACCTGAATCGATGAACTCCTTCTTGATGAGTATAGGGTGGAACTGAACCGTATGCAGATATCCATGTATACTTTGATATAAGGAGTGTGTGCTGGACTTCTGAAAAAAAATAAATAAATAATCACTGCAGCATTCTATTGGTATGAATTGAAACATTACTCATCTTTGCCCCAGTGGACATCCAGCGTTTTAAAATAAGTATAAATTTATCATACATTCTATGGATGGACGCTATTATAGTTAGTGTTATAGTTTCCTTCTTGGTGTAAACAAACCCTTAGTGCATAAAAAGTACAACCCTGAACTCTAGCACTGCTTATTTTTAATCCCAATAATTTACTAGTCAGTTATTAATAGCAAGAATATGTGTGAAACTCCAATTTTACCATTCACTTTATTCGCTCCATTGAAGCCAACGTTTTTTTATGTATGTGTTTCAGCCTCTGGTCCAGTTCAGAAAAGGACAGAAGGCAGACCTCCAAAGAGCACTGAAACAAACAAACACTAGTTCACAAACACTCTTTCAGGCATCAGTGCATCCTGTGGCTGCAGATGTCTTGCTCATTATTGACTTGTGAATGTAAGGCTCCTTTCTGAATCATGAAGTGAGAGAGCAGAAAGACATCCCACCACTCAGATGCACTTTTATCAATAAAACAGGGGGAAGGAAAAGTGTGGGAGTAAAACACTGAGAAGAGGAAGCAGATAGGGACCCCAAAGCACACAGCAAGCCGTCAGTCGCCGAAATCAACAGATATCTTCAGCTGCTCGAGTGTAATTTTGAATAACACTTTTGATTTGCTCTGGCATTGTTATTGCCTCCTTGCAGACTGAGCACCATTACAGGCATCTTATAGGGATCATTTACAGTAACGACTATGCCAACGAAAGGTTGTTCATCAGAATAATCATCATCAATATACTGAAAAGTGATAATTGTTTCCTGTGTGTTGTGGCAATAATTGAATTCAATTAAACAAACTAAATAAAAATGACATTCAGGCATATTCAGGAAATAAGGTTTTCGATTAAGATTTGATCTAAGATGCTAAAGACTTGCACAAAGTAGTAAGCAATTTCACATTGTTGCATGTAAACAAGATTTGGAATATGTCTTTCAGGGACAAATGTTGAAATGCTTGTTTTTATTTCATTATTTCTATAATGCAGTAATCTGGCCTACTGATCATCTCTCAGATTAGCGTAATCTCACACTTAGATTTCAAATAGAATTATGAATTAAGAATTAACATATAGTGTGACCATTTTGTTGGATGATGTTTCAGAATAGCTGTAGTATAATTCTATTTATATATGTTATAGAGGAGGTCTGGTTGATATAGTATTTAGTAATGTATATATTTATACAGTATAATACATAGGCCTACATAATGTTTTCTCTATAAAAAGCCAAATAATAGGCTATATATAATAAGATAGTGTTAGAATGCTGTGGGGTATGTTGAGGTGTACTTTATTTAGTCGATAAAAGTTAAAATATTCATTACTTTTTTTGGTCCCAGTTTATATTAGGTGGCCTTAACTACTATGTACTTACATAAAAAAATAAGTACAATGTACTTAATGTGTTCATATTGTATTGTAAAACACTTTTGCTGCTATTGAGGTGGGATGGGGTAAGGTTAGGGAGAGAGTTGGAGGTATGGGTAAGTTTAAGGGTGGGTTAAGGTGTAAAGTATGGGTCAACAGTGTAATTATAAATGTAATTACAGAATTAAATACAGATGTAATTACATGTAGTGTTTTTTTAAATATAAGTACAATGTAAAAACATGTATGTACACACTAAGTACATTGTACTAAATTATTAATTAAAATGTAAGTACATAGTAGTTAAGGCCACTTAATATAAAGTGGGTCCCTTTTTTTTTCTTTAGCCAAGAACCAACTTTGAGGAACATACAATGAGAACTATTCTAAAGTAGAATTTTTTCTATTAGAGCCTCCTTCTCTAATAAAAATCAATCCTATATTGGTATTCCAGTCTTTCTGATAATGTTTATGATGATAAGCATATGTCCACAGTGTAAAAAAACTTCTATATTTGAATATTTAAGAATTTTTTCTATATAATTGAAACCCTGAAAATGTCTTTGTGTGTATTTGTGCTTGGGGGCTGTTGGATGTTAGACACTCAGTTAAAGGCATCAGACATATGGCTGAAATTAGATTACACAATCACAAATGTCCCAATCAAGACCTCATGCATAATTCATAGCTGCGCCTCACAGCATGATAATTACTTAATTAATATCCTGCCAACCTGAGGCTCCGCTGAGACTGGACCGCCTGTAATCCCATGCTATGCCAAAGCAAGCAGTGTGCCCTTGGGATGGGTGAACCTCCACCGTGGGAGCTCCTGATGAGCATTCAGCATTGCAGACTCCCACCATGTCACTGGCAGTCACCATAGAGCTAAATCCGACTTGCTTGGACCTTCTTTTTTCTTTGCTTTCTTTCCCATAATCTGGCCGATCCAATAATGTTCTCAGCTGGGCCTCGAACAGCGAGAATTCTCCCCTGTGCCGTTCCCCGAGTCACATTCCCAGGAGCCGCGGGGTGACGGTGGATTTGTGCTGCTGTTCTCCCTGAAGATGGATTAAACATGATTGATATGAGAGGACGGGTGGTTTTCAATAAAGGTCTCAATCACACAAGAATGCATTTTTATGTCCAAGAAAAAGCAATTTCTTATGGCCCGCATTAGTCTGTGTCATGATAAACGCTACAGCAATCCCAAAACTAAAAGCTTAAGCTGAATTTGATGAAAACATTCTTGTTCTGTAGATTTGGCCGAGCTGATTATTGTCAAATAATTGAAATACTTAACGCATTGCTGTTACACAGCAAACCTGTCTGTACCCCAAACTGACCTTGTTAATAGTTCATTTATTTCCACTCTGACAAGCCTGAATGAATTTCTTTGTATTACAGTATGAGCTCATCAGTAATCATTGACATGTCTACATGACAAATTATTCTTGCACCCATACTATTAAAAATGCTTGCTCATTAGTAATCATAGATATATCTACATAAAGTGTGATTCTGGCACCCATACAATTTCATACGCTTGCATAACAATGAAATGTAAGCAATAAACTGATGACATCTAAGTGCGATCATAAAACTATGTGGATGTACATATATTTACAGATCCTTTCATGCTCAAAGAATCTATATAATTAATAGGTTGTTTTTGCGGTATTTCTGCAATGTGATTTATTAAAAAAGTTCAAAGTCATCATATTTCCCTAATTTGACATAGTAGGAGTTTCATGTTGTTTCACTCTACCTTTGCCTAAACATTAACATGCCAAAAGTTATGTAAATAATCATTTCATTATTACTTCATTTTCTATATAAAAGCAACTATAGTTAAAATGACTTTCACCATAAATCTATCTTACATGTTGCAAATGTAATTGTTGAAAAGTGGTTAGGTTTAGGGCAGGGCTGCGATTATGGGATTATGGGATATTGTATAATACATATATATATATATATATATATATATATATATATATATATATATATATAATACTTTAAATACTTTAACGTTTTCGATGCTGTCAGTATATCCATATCATAAGTTTCAGCATTTATCCACACATAGAAAATCTTACTACTAATGAGTTGAAGCTGTGATTTACACTCAATGTTGTGCGAATACATAAATGTTACAAAAAACTTGCTTAAGGCACAAGCAGGGAATATTTATCACTCATGTAAACAGCAAGGTCTCTTTGAAATACTTACTTAACCTTTCCCTCTTCCTCTCTCTGGCCAATAAGCAATGTGTGCAGACAAATATGAAACAGTAATTAACATCATTCTTTGATCATACTTAATTCATATAAGGCCTTGTGGAATTAATTAGAAGCACATTTTAAGCACAGGTGTGTCAAAATTGTAATAAACCAGGCAAGAAACTGTTAATGTAAGTACGAATGTGTGTGTGTGTGTGTGCATTGTGTGTGTGTGTGTGTGTGTGTGCACCAGTCTCCTCTAAGCTCCCAGTGCCCAGGCATCCAGAGACAAAGCAGAGAAACATCCTACTGCCACCTAATCAATCAATTCCCACTCTGTGGGCCACATCCATGTTACTAATTACCCAATCAGAGTGGGCAAACTCCCTCAGACTGTCACACCACACCCCATGGGGGTCCATAGAGACCTGCTCCGTCTCTTCCTCTCATTAACTTCTCCTGCAGCCAGGAGTTGTGGGTAATTCAGTGGGCAGTCTCTGAGGTGACCATGCGCCTCGGGGCTGGAACAGTAGAGGACACATTGCTCCCTCTTAAAGTCCCTCCATCTCTTCTCGCTCTCATTCGCTCATGAGAATCTTGCTGTCCCGTCCACTTCTCTGTTTAACCTAACACACTCTTTTATCATGCCTGTCCTGTTCCCTTTTTATCGGAGATTGCACCTCTCTGCTCCGTCTGGAGGGAGACAGAATGAATGCATCCATTTCCCCAGCTATGCTGGTTACTAACGGCTCTGTATTCTCGCAGTTTGTCTCCACCTCAGGCTTTTTCACTTCTGTGCCGCTCAAATTAAAATCACTGCACTGAAGCAGAAGGTCTTTTGGGCAGCAATGTTATTATGCTAATTAAACAACAGATAAATAGGAATGTCTGGCTGTATCTCAGAAGCCCACTGTACAGCAAACCGATGTTATGAACAAAATGGCACAGAATGTTTTCCTCCCATTGACTTACTCTGGAAATGTAGCATAGTTAAAGAGAATATAATGTTGTGTTAAGAAACCGATCTAAATTTCAATGAAAATTCACCAAGGCACTTGGTGTGTTCATGAGAAAAGAGGAGATATCTAATTGGACATCTTCTTTAATCATGGTTCTTTACAATAAATCAGCTGATTCAGTTCACAAAACCGATCCTTATGATTCATTCAAAAATCAGACTAATCCAAATCTCAACTTCAACTCACTGATTCAATGACCCAGAGGGGAAAATGTATAGCTTAGCTTCGAAAGACTGTATAGGTCCTCAAATCTGGCCCATGAGATCCACTTTCCTGTAGAGTTTAGCTCTAATCATAATCAAACACACCTGAGCCTGCTACTCAGTCAAGAGGGTCTGGCTGCAGACTTGCACTCTCAGACACTTGCACTTCCACTAGTGTTTTCCTCTTGTAGAAAAACATATACACTTAACATGGCTTAATGTATTAAGATGCTATTAAAATATCAAATTAAAAACAGTCCATTATTTTAATGAATATGTATATAGGATTCTCATTACATACCATCAAAATGTGGCATAATGGACTAAGATGAAAAAGACCAAACTCTATATGCTATATGTATAATACATAACTAATATGTAAAGGCATGCAGGTGAGCCCAGAATAAATGCAATATGCAAAGTTCGCGCTAAAGACAACTTGTTTATATCACTGTCTTTGTCCATAAGCTACATTATGTGTTTTATTTATAATGAGGAAAACATTTAATGTACAATTTAACGCACTGTGTTCTGTACTCGTCTGCTTGCCTGTACAGAGTTGATCCTTTTAAAATCACTTAATGCATTCCATAATGCACGTTCATATTTGCTGGTCTGTATATACGTTGAGTCAACAACAAGACATATAGGCTAGGCCTACTGAAATGTCTTTATCATCTTAGTCTGTTATTAGGCCACATTAGTTTGCTGTATGGGAGGACACAGTTTGCACATTGTGTTCATAGCCATCTGCTTGCCTTGTAATAAATTAAATAATAACTATATATCGAATTTGGTATTTTAATTGAACTTAATGTATCTTGAAACATTATGCCATATTAAGCGTTTGGTTTTTTTTTCTACAGGAGGAAAATGCTTAACGGAAGACTTTGTGCATTGTGTTCATATTCTGCTGTTCTGTGGCCACAGATTAACAACAAAATAAAAAAATAAAGACTGCAAGTGACGTCGCTAGCGGAAGCACAAGTGTCTGAGAGTACAAGTCTGAGAGTGCAAGTGCAAGTCTGCAGCTAGACCTGTCTCTACTCAGTGGCTGCAACCGAAAACTAAAAAATGCTGCCTTCTGAGGATGCATTTCAAGGAAGGAAGGCATCAAGGCACGTCTGAATTCAATGTTAGCTTCACTTCCTGTCTCCTGAGATGCCTTCATCTGGCCGATTTTTGAAGGAAGCTTAGATGTATCTTCGCTGCCTTTGATATCCCACAATCCTGCGCGTTCCATTCTGTGATAGTTAAACCAAAAAATAAAGATGGCATCTGAAAGTTGCGGTCGGTGGTCAGTTTGTGTGTAAATATTTGTTTTTGATCAACGTTTTCTACTTTTGATGTAATTTCTAGCTAGAAATTAATATTGCAGTAATGAAATATCCACACCAAAGCTCTCTATATTTTGCCGTAGATCATTAAACCGTTACTCTGCCTCAGATGCCTGTTTCATGAAATGCCTTTGTGCAAAAACGCTGCCTGCAAAGTCATTGCCTGATACGACAGCATCACCTGCCTAAGTTTTCGGATGCAGCCAGTGTCTTCAGGATCATAAGAAAATCACAGGTAGGTGAGATTGATCAAGGTTGGAGCTAAACCTTGCAGCGCATTGGTCTTCCAGGACAAGATTTGGTCTATATTGTACAAATAATTTTGACCACTTTCCTAAAACTTTTTTTTTCTTATGATTTAAATCTAAAAATAAATTAAGCTGAAATACAATAAAGGAGAAATCTACGATTAAAAACTTAAGATGAACAGTTTAAAAAAATAAAGTGTTAAATTTGTTGAAATAAGCATTAAAATTGCTAAAATTACTACAAAGTATTGCAGTTATTAAAACTGAAAAAAAAAAACTAAGGATAATTAGAAACCACAAAATTAATAAAAACGACAAAAGCATGAATCACAATAAAACTGAAATTAAAACTGAAAATTTAAAAATAAAAGCAAATTTTAAAATTAAATACCGTTACATAGTATTAAACACATTTAGACACTTTATTATTATTATTATTATTATTATTATTATTATTATTATTGGGTGAACTATCCAGGGACTGTCTCTCTGTCTCTGCATGTATATGCTTCATTTTCTACATTGTCCTACTCACCAGAGATGATATCACTGCAGCAGTTTTCTCCACGGATGCTTCTCTATTAGGCCGCATAACAGTGTGATTATGACCTGTGATAAATAGGGAAGCTTAGCTGAAGCAGTAAAACATAGTATTAGTGTTTAATGGCCTACAGACTGCCATCTGGTTTTGTGAAAAGGCCACTTTCATTGGCCAGATACTTATTTTCTTTCTTGCTATATTTTCTTATGTCTCTCATTACCAATTTTCACTTGATTCCTCTTCAGCTCGCACTAGGAGGTAAGAATATTTTTTTCTGACAAGTTGATGCAATGGTTGTACCATTTTTGGAGCTTGCGCACAGACACGTATTCGGAGGAGGAAGTTTCAAAAACAGTAACAACAGCCATGGTGTGAGCTATCACACCTACAGAACTCTGCCAAAGCAAACAGGAAATCTATGGAGAGGATTTAATCATGAATTAAAGGTTTTCTCCAAAGCAGCTCAATGAAATCAGGTTTTTTTCCTTTAACAGAACAAAGAACTGTTTCATGCTTTTGGGTTTAACTGTGTTGGGGAAATGATAATACCACACACACACACATGAACTGTTTTCACTTTTTATATGTTTTAAAATGTAATTTTATTTCTGTCATGGCAAACCTGAATTTTCATTACTCCAGCCACCATTCGATCACATAATTTTTTTAAATATGCTGATATGGTGCATAAGAAATATATCGGTAATACTTTATTTAAAGGTGTCCTTGTTACACATATTAAATACTTTCTATTATACTAACAAATAATTATGCATAATTACATTTGCAAATAACCCTAAGCCAAACCCTAACCATACAGTAAGCACATGTAGTTAATAAATATAACTCAGTACTTAAATGTATAATTACATGGTAAGAAGGACACCTTAAAATAAAGTGTAACCAATATTTAATTTCAATTATTGTCAATGTTGCAGCAAAGTATGATAAACTGTGATATGCTACCATTCAAAAGTTGGATTAAGTATTAAAAAAAGGAAAGAAATGAATTATTTTTAGATTTTTATTTTTGCTGCTTAAGCAACATTTATTTAAACATCTTGATCCTCCAATAAAGAGATTTGTAAATACAAAAGTTATTTAAAGGTAAAAAAAATAACAATAAAAAAAATGCTGGATTTTTTTTAATTAATCCAAGGATGATGAAAAATGTTTTCTTTTTTTCTGGGAAAATATAAAGCAGTATATATATATAATATAAATATATAATATATATATATATATATATATATATATATATATATATATATAGCTGGTAATGGTATATGGGATTGTTAATGCATGGCATATTTACTTTTTTATTTTTATACAGTGTATAATAAATGTAAAACTATCAACTACAGTATATATTTACATATAATTGTGTGTGTGTATATATATATATATATATATATATATATATATATATATATATATATATATATATATATATATATATATATATATATACATATGTATTACATTCACTGATTTATATTTCTTTTTGTAACTTGAAAACTGAATACGTAAATACTAAATAAAAACAAGGTGAATAAATTTCATAAATCTTTCATGAACCATACCTACACAAATCTAGCTCAACAATAACACACATGTTCAGACACCAATAGACAGGACAGGCCCTTATGACAGGTGTGGCACGCCTCAGCGGGCTCAATAGGTGACTAGCACAGTGTGACATCTGAATAAAACCAAAGCGGTCATTTTTAATCCAATCAGCATCCACCACACCCGCTCCTGCCCCACCCGTCCCACTCTCCTTCACCTGTCACCCACTGCCACTAATGCTTATCTGTCCAGTTACAATGTCCCAGCGGAGATGGCTTGGCCCGACTCTGCAGCAAGATCAAGGTGGACGAGCTGTGCTTGTCTTGAACACATCATTGACTACCGCCCAAAACCTCTATCCCAGCATCCCCTTGGGGCGTTGATAATGAATCCTCTCCCTTCTCTGCATTCGGTGGGTTTCCATCTGAAATGGTCTGGGGGGATTATCATATCTGAGCTGAGATTATGTTTGACTCTGGTGACGTGTTTGAATGGAGTTGAACAGAGGTGGGAGGTAATGAGAAAAAAAAGACCCTCTCCATTCACGAGCATCAGGGGAACGGTAAATGATTTGATGAAAAGCAAGCAGGCATCCACGGCTGCTCTTTATTTTAGGTCTGAGTGGTGGCAGAGGGGCATGAATGGATTCTAAATTACTTTTTGTGGGTGGATGAAGTATGAGTTCAGAGATTTACAGTCTCATGAAGTAGAGACCCATAGCGTAAAGATTAACTGGGACGCACATCACGCAACTAAACAGATACCTTGGGTATACTGTGTATATGCTTAGTTTTGGAAAGGGACTGACCATACTGAAACATGAATGGAACAACTTTGTAAACATGAAATGCATATGCTGTAAAATAACAATAAAATAGTTACTAATAATGAAGGGGTGACTGTAATATACAAATAAAGGTTGGGTTTATTGGGTCTTTTTAAAAATGTTTACCTTCATTTTCACCCACGAAAACAGGATTCCCATTTGTTAGTGCATAAACTTTATATATATTAAAAAAAAAATCTTATTATGAATGTGTCATGAGGAATTTGGCAGAAGTGTTTGTCGCTTAGAAGCAACATTGTTCAGCAGTGAAATGAATATGACTGCAGTGTGAAAAATTATTCAGTCCAAAGGGAAAAAAAGGGAAGCTTAACCAACAAAATAAAGCAGGTAAGTTGGATTCATGCATTTTAAGTTAAATTACACTGTAAAAACAGAGATACTTGATGTACTATTTGAGGTTCCCAAACTGCTATACGAAACCTCTGAAGAACCTCTCTCCTGAAGAAGCACTCTTTGAAGGTTCCTCAAATATTATATCTTTTTGTGCATTCAAGGAATGTGTAGCCCCATTAGGCCTATTACTTGTTTTATTTACCGTACATTTTTGTTGACTTTAGTTTTGTTCCGTAACTTTGCTCCTCTACCATTTCATGAGCATTTTATTCTACATGTGCTATTTTATCTTATTCTTTCCTCAAAGATGATTATGTGGAGAATTGATGTTATGTTTTCAGTATAGGCTTATTCACCCAAAAATATCATCATTTACCTGCTCTCATCTTGTTTCATATAACTTTCTCTTTCTCTGTGGAATACAAAAGAAACTATTTTGAGTCCTAACAACACCGGACCCCATTGACTTTCATGGTATGCTCAAAATGTGCAGTAAAACATTTTTCAAAAATCGGTTTTGTGTTCCAATGATGAAAGAAAATCTCACAGGCCTGAAATGAGGGCTGTTGTCCCTTTAAAACTTGATATTTCTCATAGAAATGAGACACGAAATGCAGTAACACTACACTACACAGTTTACTTTTTTAATTCTTACAGTCCTATCTAAATAAGAACCTGCCATTTGAAATGTAGAGAATATAATAATAATAATAATATTGATCATCATCATCATCATGATCATAATAACATAGAAACTGGTGTCTATCATTCTTACACTGCTGGTTCCCCTGTGTATTGTGAAATCAAATTTATGCACTTGACTATATGCGAGACACATGTGATTGGATGTGAATGTGTGTGTCTCTGGCTGATGAATGAAACATTTCCCATGGCCTGACACTAAACATGTTGTCCAGCTGGCTTAACGCCTAGCTTCTGAGTGACCTCGTGACTTACTACAAACTGTTGACCCCTTCTGGTCATGTTCTGCTTAATGGAAACTGTGTTTCTGCTGCCAGCTCTGCCATGCCCTGGCAAAGACATAGACACCCAGCTGACCTCTTCTGCCCCCTTCCCTCAGTCAAGCCAGGAGCAGCTAACCCCAATGGATTTCTCATTTGTGGCTTGTGCACAATCAATGCACCTTCTCCTCCTTCCCAGACGGGGATCATGGATCAGCACTTTCCTGTGTGTGTGTGTGTTCATTCACTTCCTTTGTTTTCACTAACCTTTCCCCATCGCCTGCCCTTGCGAAACCGCAGTGTCCACTGCCATGTCTTCATCATTCTCTCTCTTTCAGCCTTCCTTGCTTGGTGTGTAACTCTCCAGCTTCTCGGTTTCTCCACCCTCTTCTTGTTCTTTCCGTCTGCGGCATGGGAGGCATCTGGAGTAAACAGAGATGAACGAGGCGTACTGCTTCCTCTCTGATCCTCTGCATCTTTTTTTCCCACTGGTGTCTTCTCTTCTCTTCTTTAATGTTTCTTTTGCTTGGATTGGCCCATTTCAGGGCCATGGCATGTCTGGATACGCTGCAAAGGGAATTGCGAGCGATTTGGAGCCTGTGGGAGAAACTGGGGCAAAAGCCAAATCCATCTATGACAAAAGGATAAAGCTCCATCTATTTTGGAAACCTAACATGTACAGCAAACAGACTATCCTGCCCACAGTGAGACTCAATTACTAACAGTGTGAATGAATCTGTGCAGGAAACCTGTATGCTAATGTTTTCACTTTAAATTATTCAGCACTATGTTGAATATGTATTTACTTGCAGTTGTTTCTTTTCTTTAATATATATAAATTTCTCTCAGTGGAACAACATGGAATTTGTATATATTTATATATAGTTACATAAAAGCTGAAAATTGTTTTGTAGCATAAAAAATGTTGTATGCTGTCCCTCTATTAATATATAACAATTTGCATCAAAAATAATCTAAACGTGTCCAAAAAGTAATCTAACAGATTACAGTACTAGCTACAATTTTCGTCATGCAATTTAGTAATCAATAATGGACTACAATTTTCAAGAAATCTAACCCCCACTATACACACACAGAGAGAGAAAGAGAGAGAGAGAATCTATAAAACTGCTTTTCTTTCATGCACTTAATATAACACAAAAACAACAACAACGTGCATTATTTTAAAAGGGACAACTACATCTGGGTGTATATGATAGTAGATCACACATTTATAGACTTTTCTTGATGTGCAGCTGTTTTTGACAATCTATTCATGTGTCTCTATTGCATTTAAGAAGTGCTTGAGGTGACAGCCATGCCCTCATGTTATTGGTTTCACCTCGGGCATCTGTAAATCAAGTAAATATCTTTCAGCTCTTAAAGAGACAACTGGATTATCAAGTAAAAAGCTATTCAGTGGTATTATAGGTATACTTGCCCTTGTATAATTCCGCACCCATTCTGGATTGTTAATCTTCCCTGATGCCGTAGAACAAGTGTCAGGCAATTAACAGTCTTTTTTGACCAGTCTTAAAACCTTTTTCCCTTTTTTACTCTACCTTCAGGTTGCTCACTCTCTCACATACAGAGAGTGCAAATAACAGTGATCCTCCTTGGTCTGCCTTGTCCATATTTGTGCAAGATTAGGTTGGAAAAGGCAGTTTTACATCTCTCTGGATTACACAAGAAATCTGACGAAAATTTCTGTATTGTAAACAAACTATTCTCCTTCTTTAGTTGCAACACACTTAAACGAAGAAGGCATATGTACAATATGTGCATGATGAAGGCATCTAGATCCAATGGGAGTGCACACACACACACACCTGCACATACATGCACGGCTCACACAGATCTGACAGCTCCCTGCGGCCCTGCAGGTAACGGTTTATGAGGCTGTAGCTTCTCATTATCAGAGCTCAGGAAAAGACCAGCGCCATAAAACATTCTCTTCCCTACTGCGTTAAATTGAGACCAACGTTTTGTGTCACTTCCTTTTGATGCCAACATCAAATCTCAAATGGTTTTCAAAACTTTCTAGATGCCGCTTACCAAGGAGCTCTATAATATCTGGCGAAAGCGTCTGTAGCTGTTAGCATTACCATTCATTTTCAATAGCAATTGCTTGACTGGTGAAGAACACCCTGTTGGAATGCGGTTTGGAGTCTGACAGTTTTACTCTCCGGTGTTCAATAGCAAAAACATAGTTTTCTTTTGTCTTTTTTTTTTAGACAATCACCTGAGCTATAATGCTCATTTACTCTGAAAATAAAAAAGATTACTATTGGCACCACAAGAAAGCACACAACCCCAAACTGCTTACTATGTGCTGAACTGGAAAAACTCACGTCTTTTTATGTTTGTAATAAAAGTTTATAATGCTCACCAAGGCTGCATTTATTTGAATAAAAATACAGGAAAACATTAATATTGCTAAATATTATTATCAGTTAAAATCATGTTTAATGTATTATATTATAAAATGCAATTTATTCCTGGAATGGCAAAGCTGAATTTTCAGCAGACATTACTCCAGTCTTCAGTGGCGCATGATCCTTCAGAAATCGTTCTAATATGCTGATGTGGAGCTCAATTAATATTTCAGATTATTATCAGTGTTGAAGACAATGTTGTGCTGCTTCATATTTTTTTGTGGAATCTGGAGACTGATAAATTAATTTTTTTAAGGGATTCTTTAAAGACTATGTTAAAAAGAATAGCATTTATTTGAAACATTAATCTTTTCGTAGCATTAAAATGTCCTTACTGTTGCTCTTGATCAATTTAATGTGCCCTTGCAGAATAAAAATGATTAAAATCATCTTCTAAAAAAATTCATAAAAAAATATAATATTGCTAAGACAGCATACTTTTTTAGTAGTCAATGGAGAAAGCTAGGTGGTGCAGTTATGGTATCAACCAGCAGGGGCAAACCGAACATGGGCCCGTGTTCACATAACATTTTATACCAACACTAAGAGTTCCTGTAGATAGCAGTAAAAGTTTAAGCTAAGAGTTTCTCTTAAAACCTATTCACAAAGCTGCTGAGACAAACCTCGTTGCTATGGATGATGTCAGCATGCTTACTAACTATGCACACAGTGATTGGCTGATAGGGGAGGGGTCTCTGTCAGAGATATTTTCATAGAAATATTGTAGATGGCAATATTATGTTGCCATATTCAAATAAAGGTTTAAAAATAAAAATGTTAAGTGCCACATTCAAATAAAGATTTGAAAATGCAGGCTAAGTGCCACTAATTAAACAAGTATATGTTCAGATAATTGTCAGCCTCTTACATGTACTGTATGCTTCTCATAATTGAATATGCATATAAACAACCTGTTAATTAACAGAGTAGAATAATCATGGTAAGACATGCAAACATAAAAGAAAACCAAACTGGAGGCAAGAAAACTGTTATTTCTTGCTCAACTGGTTAATGTAAACAAGCATATAAGGCAAATTTTGGATAACCACCAAAACCAAAGGCGATACATTTTTAAAAACGTATTATTGTCAAATTTATACGTTCTGATGCAGATTGCCAGCAACAACCATTTTAGGATAGATTGTGGATTGGTCTTAGTGACTTAGGAGTCCTCTTCACTAGGTTTTACAGAGCTAGTTTTAGTGCTAAAACGCTTTGTGAAATACTCTTAGAGCATAAGGACTGACATGCCCATTATTTTTAAGATTTTCTCCTAAAATGGCGAGTTATGAGCTACTTTCATTCTTAAGATGTTTTGTGAATAAGAGTTTTAATGCTAACCTGAATGCTAATCAGCAAACATTCACCAGTGTCTACTTGAACAGATCCACACACATAGTACCAATCACAAAATTGGCTAATCGCTTGCTTAATTCAATATAATGATTGAAATGACGTCTAAAAAACATGGAAGATTGAGAGATGCAGGTGGTGTATGACACACAGAGGCAGTGGCAGGGAATGATATGGCAGATGGGACACAGGTGTGGGGTTGATGGTGGCCAGGGGTGGATGTGGGCATGAATATAGCGTGTAATCTTCAGGATGGGCGTCCCATGGTGTAGTTGAAGAAAAGGAATAGAAAAATGATGCTCGGGCAAAAAAGTTCCAAACACTGGTAGAAAAGGCTAGTGCTACTATTTTTGAGAATCAAAAGGTAAGAGTTTTGGGACTGTAATGGGCATGAGCTAACAGGAAATCGGTGACAGGTAAATGCTACACAGGTAGGAACAGATATAAAACATTTGACATTGTGCCAGAGACAGGCTAACTTCTGCTCAACACCACAACTCACGAGTCTCAAAGGTGTATTAATGTAACTTCCACAAACCCAAGCCTCAAGAAGCATCGCCTCCCCTCCCGACCCGTGGACAGTAATGACAGGAAATGATATGGTGTCAGAATAGCAGCACTTCTACAGGGAGAAGCAAGCCATACTTACTCTCAGACCTGCAATGAACCAGTTGAAAATTAAAATCCTCCCTTTCTCCTCTCTGTAATTACCCACCTATGGGGAGGATGGATGAAGGCAGGTAGACAGATTCAAACGGGGAGGGGAGCGAGGGAGTCGAGGAAAGAACGCCTGGAAATAAATGGAGGCTCGCATGAAGACAAGATAGAGAGAACGTCTTTTTATTAAGCTTCCTCCCCCCAGATGTGTTCCTAATGTGCACTCAGCACAATCCTTCCCTCCATTCTTCTCTCCTGCATCTAGCCTCATGTTGCTGGAGGGAGAGATCAAGGCATTACTGATGTGGAAACAGAACCAGAGAGAGAGAGAGAGGCATTACCTAGTGACTCAGTAATTCTATTGCAATGAAATTTAGTGCTATTTTCTTAACCCTCGTGTCCTGAAGGGCGGTCTAAGAGATCGAAAAGCTCTTAAATGTCTCAAAAAAAAACAATCTTAATATTAAAGCATAAGGCTGATATGTCTTCAAAAATGCTTCTGATGTTCTCTATGAAAAAGTTGCATGTATTTTGGGATCTTAGAGAGCCCAGGTATAAAACATGAGTAAATAAAACAAATATTCATATGACAATATTCAAAGTCAAAGTTTGTTTAAAACCAAGTCTATAAAACAAGATCAATTTACTTGAGGGAACTCTTTGGACCAATTCTCAATATTAACTAGTTGGTTATAGCATGCATATTAATATTAATGTATTGGCTGTTTATTACTGCTTATAAAGCACATATTCTGCACGACCATATTCTACTTCTCTAACCCTACCCGACACATTACTTAGTTTATTTTTATTTATAAATTCTATTATGTTATGTTTAAGAACAAAACAATAAGCCAGCAGCATAAGATAAAAAATCTATGGAAAGAAGTTTGCAGTTATGCAGTTTTACTTGTGTATTTATCTTGTTTTAATTTTTACTGGAAAATAAGACTAATAATGAGAGAGTGGACCTCGTTTATATCTGTATCTAGCGCTGCCCACTTCAGATCACGCAGGAAGAGCAATTTACCTTTCACTTCTTAATATCTGAAATCTCTCCGAGCACACTCTCCCCACATTTCTATGGCATGTTGGTTGCTTATTTTTAGAAAAGCATAATTTCCACTGCTATGAACATGTTGGTCCTTTAATAACAACCTATTTCATTCAGTATTACTCTGTATGTGGTGTAAGAATTGGCAGCTGTCTAAGCAAAAATATCATTGTTGTAACTGTGATCGAAGAGACGGTTGTCTCACTGCAAATCATTTAAAAGAAAGGTTTGTGACCTATTTTATGAATTCATGTCACCCTGTTACAAGATGATTATATTAACTTCTTCACAAGTGTGATGAATATGAAACAGCCTAGAAAAGAGCCATTTACTCTTTATCTCTAGTGAATTGTGGGTTTTCTGTGGGCAGACATGAGAAGTGAGGTGGACTAGACTTTTAAAAGCCCTACTTCATTTTGCTTTAAATTTGTGTATTAACAAATGCACTACAGTTTAAATGTTCAGGGTCATTATGTTTTGTATATGTACATAATAAAGAAATTAGTATTTATATTCTGCAATGATGCATTATATAGATCAGAAGTGACACTAAAATCATTTGCAATCTTTCAAAAGATTTCTATATAAGAAAAATGCTGTCTATGCATCAAAGAATCTTGAAAAGAAATCAAAAATATCAAGCAGCACAGTTGTTTTCAACATTGATAATAAAAGAAGCATCAAATCAGCATATTGGAATGATTTCCGAAGGATCGTATGACACCGAAGACTGGAATAATGGCTGCTGAAAATTCAGCCATCAGAGGAATAAATTATGTTACCTTACTTTAATAAAATATAATAAAATGTAAAGCTTGTAATAATTGTAGATACAGTATCTCCTACTATTAGTAGATTTACTGTATTTTTGATCAGGTAAATGCAATCTTGGTGAGCAATAGAGACTTATATATATGCAGACTTCACAACACTTAGTGATTTAATTTCTGATGGAAAATCAATTTCAGATCGTGGATGAAAAGTTCTCTAAACAGAAAACAATCACAATTTGTCAAGGCAATAATTCGACAGAATTAAGCCCAGCTAGACAATCCTACTCCCAATGTGATCACCACCACATAAGAAAGACACAGCTCATACAGTTTAACCTCCCGCCTCTCTGCAGCTCTGCACACAGCCCTTGAAGCCCTTGATATTGCTGCCCATTTACAAAAACTTGCCTCACAAAACCAGAAAGGCCATAAAAAATCTCTGAGCACAGAGGGGAGAGGAGGAATCATTACGCGCAATTTATAAACCATTAAGAGCCTTATAAAAGAAGAGAGGCAGCAATCTGATGGAGGTAGGGGAGTGATGGAGCTTTGAGACTAAGGGGGAGAAGCTTTTCATTTGGGAAATGTGCTCTGCTGCTGACGGTGGGTTTGGGTAATAGGGCTGGGGGGTCACCTCTAGCCCACTGATTCACACCGACCATCTGAGAGAGAAAGAGAGAGTAGATTTGGATGAAGAGAGAACTGCAGCAGTTCTCTGCCTGCCGCAGAAGCCCGCAGGACACAATTGGACTGCGTCTTGTGTAACTGTAGATTAAAAGACTGATAAAAGAAAAGATGAATGTATGAATGTACTGTATGAAAAACTGATAAGAATTCATCTGGGTTCTACAGGGTCAGATAAAGAACAGGACTGGCATTGGTGCTGCAAATTCCAAGAAATACTTACAACTCATATAGCATATCTGGGTCATTAAGGTTTTTCTTTTTTCGTTTTTAAAGAAATTAATCATTTTATTCAGCAAGGATGCATTAAAATAATTAAAAGTGGCAGTGAAAACATTTATAATTTAAAAAAAGATTTCAATTTTAAATCAGCGCTGCTCAAACAATACTGAGCAAAAAGCAAAAGAAACAAACAAATTAAAAAAACAACAACTCAGTTTTCACAAAAATATTGAGGAAAAGTTCACCCAAAAGTTGCATTCAAAATGTAAAAGGCTTTGTTTCTTCATCAGAACAATTTGGAGAAATTTAGCATTACATCACTTGCTTACCAATGGGTGCCACCAGAATGAGAGCCCAAACAGTCGATACAAGCATCACAATAGTCCACATCACTCCAGTCCATCAATTACTGTAATGTCTTGTGAAGCAAAAAAAAACTGTTTTCAACATTTTGGACCATGTGAAACTGATGAGGAGTAAAGGCTGGTGAAATAACATCACAGGAACAAATTAAATTTTAAAATATATTAAAATAAACAAAAGAAAAAAAAATCCCAAATAAATGCAGCCTTGGTGAGCATTAAGAACGCCTTTCAAAAAAACATTTGAAAGGTAGTGTGTGTGTTTGTGTCTGTGTGTGTGTGCGTGTGTATATATGCAGCAATGTGCAAAAAGCATGTGCAAATAAACAACATTATCAGTGAGTGAAATTCATTCCTAAATTCCTCAGTGCTCATGGAAAATTACAGCAAGATGAGATAATGAGTGATCTCCGAGATGAAAAATGAGGTGTTTGTGAGGGGAGGCACTGCTATGCACTTCTTGTACTTGCACTTTCTAAGCACTTTCATAAGAGGAAATCAGTATAGAGAAGATTATAGGCATAAGGCAGCTTGTATGAAATGGAGCTGTCGGAAGGTCAGTGGGGTCAATAAATGCGGCCCAGCATGCGTCTGAGTGGAGCCTGAGGGCAAGTCTCACCGTATCATAACACTACCACAGTCAATACACTCCAAAGTGAGCCCTCATCCTGCAAGCAAGAAATGAGAACAGAAATCAATAATCTCAAAAAGATTATACAATAAAACTATTAAATATATTATTGACCCAATCCAATATCTGTTGCACTGCATGTCTATTTGGAGATGTTTCACCATCTGAAAAGTGCATGAAGAAGATAAAAAAATAACATTTAATGGAGATGTTGTACTACAAGGCTTAAGGATAAAAATAACTTTTGTTTGGCCAGGAATGTCAAAAACACAGCCATTTACACTCCATTTTCCTCAAGGTCTTACAGTCAAGGTTATTTTTGGAAGTTTCTAGGAAAAAAAAAAAAACATGGAATATTTCTCCCTTAAACCAATTCATCTTATTTCTGGTGGCTGTCACCAGCGCACGCTGGGAAGGAAGTTGCACAGCCTGGAGACCAGGACAACGGCACAAAGTGAGATGACGTCTCTACCATGTCAAGGAATTTGATTCCATGCGGTTCAAACCACATCACCTCATAACATAAATCAGTGTCTGTCAATCAGCTATCAGCAGAGACACGATGCTTATGTAACATGCCCAGAAAAGCCCATATCTCACAGGTAATGGAGCAGTGAGAGAAAGACCAAAACAAAACATCTGATTGGGCCAGGAAGAAGAGAAGCGCGATATGATTGACAAAATAGATTATAGGTACATATGAGATTATGAAGCTCCCAAGCAGAGGAAAAAAAAAATTGAGGAGAAAAGAGTAAAGTGTTGTGTGGCGGGGTATGAGAGGTGAATGTGAGATAGTGAAGGTGAGAGAGAAAGAATGCCAAAAACAGTGAGATGAATGATAAAAAAAAGGAGCAAACGTGTCTGTTCAGATGGAAATCATGTGTGTGAATGCTGATTTTGCAATGTGCAGGAAAAATGAAAGGCAAAGATGGAGCGATAACATGTGAGAGAGTTTTTAGCTGGTACTTTAAATGAATATGGAAAAAAATAGTCAGAAACTCTTAAAAATGTTAATTTAGTTGATTTTTTATTTATTTAGAAGTAATTTTTTCCTTCAATGTACATATAATTCTTATTTTGAGTCTCTTATTTTCCAGAAAAAAAATTGTTTTAAACAAGATAAGTTTATTCGGGAAGCAGCAGTGCATAAGATATTAGGACTTATTTTCATAGACTGCATCTTTAAAGAAGTGCATTTTGTCTTCTGCACTAGCAGATCATATTTTAAGATCAAACTAATTGGATTAAAGTAATATAATATAATATAATATAATATAATATAATATAATATAATATAATATAATATAATATAATATAATATAATATAATATAATATAATATAATATAATATAATATAATATATGAAAACAAGCCTTAATCTCATGCTTCATTATTATTGGAAAACAAGTTAATAAAAAGAAAACTAATTAAAACGTGTGGGTAACAGGGTTCCAAAACATGCAGTAACATGTTTGAGCATTAAATCAACAAAGTGCTGTATTTGTAGAACATTTCATGTGTATGTTAAAATGATGGAAATTACAGTTGTGAAGAGTGTGGGACAGAGAGAGAGAAACTAGCACATTAGTCTTCAGTGACCGACCATAATAATGCAAACGGCGGGAGAATGACACAGCCAGAGTGAGAGTCAAGAGCAACAAAAATGTGCTGGCAGTTATGAATGCGTGATCAATACAAGACAGAAAGTGAAAGAGATCGAATAAGAAGGGAGAGAGCGCTAAAGCAAAAAAGCCCATGTGTGTCATGGAGAGGGGGAATGAAAAATGATAGCAGTTACCATGTCTGGTGAAAGATCGGTTATTACACAAGCTGAGAGACAAACAGCTTCTTTTACGGAGAAATAAAGACACTCATCCATTTAAATCATCAAGGGCTCTGGGCTTGGCCACGCTGGTTTGCAGCACAGGTAAGGAGGATGCCGGGTGGTCTTCCATGCCATTCTCTACTGCCATTCATCATGTCAGGGGTACGTCCTCTCTTCTCTCTGGGCATGCTGGGTAATTTCATTGACCAGAATGTGGCGCTCTCGACGGAGAGTTTTGTTATTTACTACACACTTATTTCTTTTCCTTACCCTGACACGCACACAATTTATGAGGACAATCGAAAGGCCCGCCGCGCTCCAGCGGAGCCCTCCCTGATGGATAGAAAGCCAGAGATGGGGGGAAAAGGTAAGAAATGGGAAAGAGAGAAATGCGCGGGGCGGAGTGGGAAAGAGACGTCTCGAGCAAAACTTGATGAAAAGTTTATGTTTCTTTGCCTCGCTGGATTTCAATCTTTCAAGAGTGCAGAACATGAGTTTATGATCAGGGTCACCGTGACAAGAGGGGATACATGGTGTACTCCTTTCCACCGCGAGCGGAAAAGAAACATGAGAACTCTGAATATTTTGACAGCTTGTGTGAGAGAGAATGACAGAGTAATGCCTGAATGTGTGTGTATGCGCGGGTGTTGGAGGTTAGTGCATGTGCCTCAGGATAAAAGAGCCCAGAGTAACGCTGTTTTGTGGAACGCCTGGTCTTAAATGCGGCTGAAGTGAAGCTTGCTCTCATCTATCTTGTAAAATGCCAGTAAGCCACCAAATGTCATCCGAATGTCACTTCCTCCACTGTCTGTTCTTTAGTCTTTCATTTTAGAGAGGGACTCTGTGGTCTGACACTATTCTGTAGAGATGTGCCCAAAGTCAAATACCCCATTCAGAAAGGCACAAGTAATGACTTACAGTACATACGATTAACAAATACATATATAAAAAGATATATATTTTAATAAACATATTTAAAGTTGCAGCACAAGAGTGGATCTGTTCCATCCAATTCACCACTGCTCTTCATGCCTCTCTCAGAAGAACCTTCACATGCTCCCTAAACACTTACAGCCGTCAGATCATAACAATCCATTAAAGTAATCACTCCGGATAAGTAAATTTTCATAAAGGGTGTTAGATTAAACTTTAATGAGATTAGCCCAATTTATGTACCGTTTTATTCTAGGTTATAAATCGATAATCCACTGATTATATTATTCACTCAAGCAAAGTGCTTAAAGACTCGGTGCTGCTGATTTGGCCTTTATTTGATCAGTGTACACATCCTGTTTCACAGTAAGGAGTCCAACTGGGACCGTTCACTAACAAACACATATATTTTTAGTCTCTTCATCACTGCCTAGTGTAAAAAGACAACAAACAGGGTGGAGAAAAGAAACTACCTAGAGAGAAGAGGGGCGACGAGAGGAGGGGGGAGAAAATCAAGGCTATAAAAATAAAGCTGAGGCTGGTAGGGAATAGAGACCTTTGTTTTATTTTATATTTGAAGTTATTTTCATTTTCGTCTTATTGAATTGCATTCGACTTATATGAATGCAAAGGAGCAAATCCAACTCTCAAATCTCTCTGCTTCGTTCTAGACACCGGAGGAGCCATCGGTTGACTGAACAAAAGAGTGAAGAGATATGGCCCTAATAGAACATTGTCCAGTGGTGGGTAGCTCTGATGGGGCTCCCGGCGGAAGGGCTTGTGAAGCAAGTGAGGTTAATTTGAAATGTGTCGTGGGCAACGGTGCACAAAAAAAGCTTTCCCTAACTCCAGCTGGCTGCTGTAGTCCCTCGCCCCACCCTCCACGCTTCAAAACCGCTCTAAGGTAGCACAACTCCACAGGGACACAGTGGACCGTCAAAGTTTGTCAGTTTGCTTGCTGCTTTATTGACGTGCGCCTTAGTACTTCTGCAAACCTTTAAATTGCTATTCACATTCTATAGAAATACGACCCAGAGTACTGTGTTAATTTTCTGGACTGATTTTTTACAGGTGTTTTAGGGACCTTAGACACAGAATGTGTTTTTCCTAGTGCTGTCAAACAAGTCATCACGATGAATCGCATCCAAAATCAGCTGTGTATATTTATTATGTATATATAAGTATAAAACGGAATTGAAGTTCAATTAAGTTGTTTTTCTATAGATATTTAGAGAAGATGTGCAAATCCACTTCATTTTCAGTGTTTTTTGGCACATCTTCTCAGTTAACAAGATAATGCCAAAATAATGCCTTTCCCTTAGTTTATTTTTTAAAAGTAAGATGTTGATGTCAGTAGGAACGGGCAACACATTCAAATTATAAATACAAACTTTACTCATAAGTATATTAACTAATGTCTGCAAACAGATGAAAACCAGTTAAAAACACTATAAATATGACGGATTTTTCATTAAACTTCATGAATAATTGTTACCTTTTTTGTAAGCAAGTGAACAGACAAAATGATAATTAATAGATTAAAATAAATATTCATTTTGAAATCTGTTATCCAAAATATTAAGCATTTACTTTTTCCTATTCATACAAATGCATACTTTAATTGATTTGAACTGCAAAATGTTTTGTCTGTTTTTTAAGTTGTGCATCTGTCATCATCATTATGCAACAAATGCTGTCGACTAAACCCACATCATTTATTTGGGCATTTGTCACCAGAAAACTGCATTCATATCTGAGAATTCTATTTAAAACACCCACTATGCAGTGTTACTGGCATATGGTGTGATCGGATACGGACATCCATTTGTTTCACTGCATAATAAAAGCCAATGTCCCCAACGAACTTTCCTCACTTGAAATCCTCTCAATGGATCCCATCCAGCTAGCAGAGCACATATGGCCAAGAATGGCTCCTGCCCTCTGCCTCATTGTAGGTTAATGAATTCCTTGTCAGTCAGCTGGTGTGGTCATCATATTTTCCGTTGTCACACAGAAACACCCACACCTGAGCGCCTCTGTGTCAGATTGTTGCACACTGCGTTTTGTGTGCTCCATGTGGCACTATGCTGGGCACGGGACCAGCGTGAGAGAGACAGGGATGGGCGATGCAGGACAAGCAGGATGTGCCCATTCATCAGCAAGCATGTCGGGAGCTAATAACACACACAAATGTGTGATTCAGACACACTTTGGAAGTTGCATTAATCACTGCTCTGTAGGAGGTGCAGTATGGCTTTTGTTTGAACATGTGGGTGTGTAATAATTATTTTCAACAGTGAAAACACGCCTTGTCTAAGCCAAATTATTACTGGTTTTCTCACTACTGACATCAGTGGGTGTGGATATTGGCTTTCCAAGTGGTATTCCTCCATCTAAACGTGACATGGAGTTGGGTCAGATATCTCAGAATTAAACATTAACAGATTTGTCATAGTAAAGAAAGACGAACAACAGACTGCCCAGACAAGGACTGTTGGCTCGGAAAAATGCAATTCAGATTGCATTCTTTGTTCACTTTTAATTGAATTTATTTTGCTGTTATATCTTTCGAGAGGACAATTACTCCCTGCAATGTTGCCAAGGGTTTCCAAGCTCGAGCAATAAAAGAAAACAACGCAATATCAATGACGGCAGGGGGAAATATTCCTTCAGGACTCAGCTGAAATGTTGCAGTTGTAAATGCGACTTTATGTTAATCATCTTTTAAAAGGAGAAATTAAAACTGGGTTATCCACAAATGCAAGAAGGGGTTTTATAACAGAGTTTTACTGCTTTACAAATGAACGTGGGCTGAAAGTGATTATTTACATCTTTTTAATTAAATAAATTTAAATGGGAAGATTTGCATTTACAGTTTTGTTTCAGCAGATGCTTTTATTCAAAGTGACTTAGTTTGCATTCAAGGTAAAAATTTTATCCGTTTTTGCCTGGGAATTGTACCCATAACCTTGTCATTTCTAGTGCCAGACTTTTCTAATTGAGAAATACTAAATCTTGTTTGTGCCCAAGTGCAAATGGTTTAAATTATTATTTCAACTCATTACTACAACCAATGTGTTATGTCCAACTTCTATTTCATGCACTTGATCAAAACTACACTTACAAATAACATTACACAAAAAAAAAATCTATTTCAAATAAATGCGGTTCTATTTGAATTTCCTATTCATTAAAAAATCCTGATAAAACTGTATCACTGTTTCCACACACACACGCACACACACACACACACACACACACACACACACACACACACACACATACAGTACATATTTTTTTAAATAAATAAATGAGCAGCATAACTGTTTTCAACAATGATAATATTAAGAAATGTTTCCTGAGCACGAAATCTCCATATTAGAATGATATTAGAATGATTTCTTAAGGTTAATGTGACACTGAAAACTGTAGTAATGACTGCTGAAATTTCAGCTTTTCCATCATAGGAATAAATTAAATTTTGAAATATATTCAAATAAAAAAACAGGTATCTTCAATTGTAGTTCTGTTTCACAATATTGGTGTTTTTACTGTATTTTTATTAAATAAACACAGCCAATGGTGAGCATATAAATAGTAATGAATAAATACCCACCCCAGACTTTTGAGCAGCAATGCATACAAACTTGAAAAGAGCTGCTTGGCTCACAGTTCTCATCCCCCTTTTTTTAATTTCAGCTTTCTCAAATCTGATGGCTCTTAAGTTAGGCAAAATGTGCACAGATGTCTGCTATCATGAATAATGACTACTTGGACATCCCCACTTTTTCACATACTTTCTTCCATACGGTGTAAGATGGAAATATGCATATTTGGACAGAGAGAGAGAGAGAGAGAAAAAAAGAGTCCAAATTGTTTGTTGAATACTGAATGAATGCACAGCATTTCCTTATCACCCAACATTTTTGTGAACATGTACAAACCCATGCCTTTGCCCAGAGTAAACACCTTTGTCAAAACAGGTTGAGCGACTGGACATGCTGAGCAGGCAGAAGGTTCAATCCCTTTGCTACTTCCTTCTCTTTTCTGTAACTGCAAATGAAACAGAGACCAAGAGGTCTGCTCTACAAGCAGCAGCTTAAAGGATTACCATTAATTAGATGTCAGGGACAGAAAAGGGCTTTGCCTGTCTTGGCCATGATACAATATCTCCTAATCTTGCTGTGCTCCTGGATAAAAAGAAATCAGTCCATTGACAGAGAAAGGAGCAAATGAAAAAAAGAAACTATGAGAGGGGAGGGGCAGAGAGATAGTCTTGGGGAAGCTAGAAGGATAGAGAAAAGAGAGTGAGGGCTGAGATACTGATGGAGAGAGGGATGAAAAAGCAGAGGAAAATAATAGCGAAGAAGATCTTTAGGACTTTCTGTGTCTTGCTCTCAAAAGGACAATGAAACATCTCTATGGAAACAGAGAAAAAGAGAGCAAAGAATATTGACAGGGATGAAAGGATGTGGCCAGCAGACAGGAAGTGACAGAGTTAATAAAAAGGGGATATGGGGAGAAAGAGCGAGGGCATGTCAAGAAAAAGAACAAGGACTGGGAAATGACAGCACCATGAATGAGATATAACTCACATTAGCCAAAGCACACATACATGTGGATGAACAAGAGGTCAGAAGCACACCAGCTGCACACTGAGGCTGCGTCCAAAACCAAGGCGGCTGCCCAAATCAGTCAATCATTTCATAGGCAGTATTTTGTGCATGAAGATACCTTGTCCAACAAGTAAGCAGTTATTCGTATTTTACACTGCATAATGCTGTCATGTCTACATTTACTAAAGCACAGCACAGATCATTTTTATACAAAATAGCATCAATTGGTAATATCGACCATTTAATGTTCATTGGCTAATCATAATGTTTTTCATTATAAGCAGCAGTGGTCCAATTTGAGAAACTTTTGTAAGCAAAAGTAGGTCTGTTCTCCTTTGTCAACAGTGTAGCGATGCATGATGCTTTAAAAGTCATTTCCAAACCAAGAAGCTTTATATTTGTAACTGTGGTGAATTTGTGTGTAATGAGTTCAGCAAATTTCCAATCCAATGTGAAATCTGTATGGGGAACTTTTCGGCTCAACTGAAAAAAAACAAAACAAAAAAAACGATTTCATAGATTTTAGTGATACAAAGGTAATTGTGACCACACCTTTATGATCTACAACAAATTCAAGTAGCTTCAGAGATAATCATATTAAAAATTTAATTACTACAATGATTAATTCACTGAAGAAATTAAATTATCAAAGTATTATGCGATATTACAGGTGGTGAAGGCTACATCTATGTTGAAAAGCAGCCAAATTACAACATGCCAATCAACAGGAAGTGACACAAATATTGAATCTGGATATGCCTTGTTACTGTCTGTAAATGCATATAAAAACAAAAAAACAAACCAACCCATATAGCTTTTCCCTCAGAGCTGCAGGCCACATTACCTCATGACAGTATGCAGATTGTAGACAACCAGGCTCACCAGACAGCCACAAACGCATCAGATATGTCTGCTGATGGGCATTTGACAGCTTGGTTTTTGATAAGATTTATGCCTCTAATGGGTAATGGGTGCCCTGACCCGGCCTGCAGCCATGTTTCACCAGACCTGCATGGAGATGAGGGGACACGTCCTCCTTATCTAAGACAGACACCGCACTCCCCCTGAGGCATGTAAACTCATTCAATCCCACCTTTCTAACCTGTATATTTTGGTCAGGGAGGAGGACAGTGACAATATTTTTCTTAGAAATAAGAGCCTTCTATTGTCTGCGTAAACATTTCTCTGACACATATCACCAAGTGAGATGTTGTTTAATCTCAGAAAATGGTAGAAAACTGGCCTCTCCGGCAGAAGCGGTTCAGGGGAAATGCAGTTGACACCCCGATGCTTCAGAGCTGAACCATAATGCAAGTCACTGTCAGCTCTGAACAAGAGAGCTGTTTTATTAGTATTTGCAGTTGTTTTGCAGAGTGGAACGAAGTTTCAGCATCTTATCATCAAACTTAGCATCATTGCTGAAGAGAGGGAAAAAGGTTTGAAAAATGTAATAACGCAATTGTGTGTGTGTTCTTGAGGGAGGATGTCTGTAGAGGTAAGGGGTTCAGAGGGGCTTCCCTCAGAGCCCCCATCCCGCTTGAGACGCTAATTACTTTGGGGACCTTGAGATTTCATGGGATTTAAAGCAGGGGGGGGGGTAGGATATTCCAATTTACTCCGATACTTGATGTTTGCTTCCATCAGAGTTGCGATTCAACATCTAAAAGCAAACACACAGGATGCACATTGGTATACCCCGATAAAGTAAAATGCTATTAAGAAACTGTCTGCCTGCAGGGTTTATCCCTCAGGACTGCATACAAGGTAATAATCTCCAGGACAAACAAATTGTCCCTCCCAAAAGACACAGATTTATTAGACACACTATCATACTCGCATCCAACATTTCCCAGAGAAATTTCTGCATTTCCAAAGCTATCTTAAAGAAATTAAATAAAAAAAAACCCTGTGAGCATTTAAAGACGTGCTGAGAGGCTTAGTTTGTTGATGAAGTCATAATTCAGACATTTTAATAGGGCAGGACATGGACATTTACTGAGAGCAGTGAAAGGACAATGACCAGTTTGTAGATGAAGACTTGTCCTATGTTGCCTTTGTCCTGTAGTTTTCCTTTTCTAATATCCAACAAATTCTCTGGAAGAGGCCTTTTTCTGAACATGCCCTCCATAATATTAGCATGTGATTACACATGTTGCCAGCACCTAATATTTCACTCTGAGATAAAGGGTGTTATTCACTTCTGACAGCTGTTTACTAAATGCGACGCTGCTCTTGCGTAAATGAGAGTAAATAAGAAACCGTTTGCATAAGATATGCAGCCTTTTTCCTTCATTCATTCAGGTCTTCATGTCATACGGTAAAAGACTCCTATAATCTTTTAGCACCATATTGATTAATGTGCTTTATATGAATGAAACACACAAACAAAAGTGTCACCTATGCTAAATGATGATGCCCTGGCGTGACAAATGCTAATTACTTTTAGACAGCTGAAAACTGATAAGGCGTAATGCTAGGTAAATGAGAGAGGTTGAAACAAAGCCACAGCGAGCCTGTATATTTCACAGCGCAATACAACAGTCGCACTTTATCAAGTTAGCATTGTAGCGCAGATGAGTCCTGACAGAGTCAGTTATAAGCTACTTTGTGTTGTGTGTGTTAACAAGTTTATTTGCACGTTGTTTTTTCCCAGGCCTATGCGTGTGTGTTCACAGCAGGACCTGTTTGAGAACACAAAGTGGAGCTGTCATGCCTTTATTGATGCAAGTAAATGCGAAAGCTATGCAAATTAAGTTAAAGATTTGCATATCACTAAGAATAAGTATAAGTATTTCTGCCTTAGCTTTATGCAAATGCCTTAAGAATTAAAGACCATATGGAGCTCATATATCTACATTAATGGGTTATGCAGTCCCCCTCTTTTAAAATAGGAGATTACACGGAATGAGACTTGCATTTCTCCACACTTCAGAATTAGCAACGGTATTGTGAGAAGCTTTGGTTATCATCTGCAGCTCGACTTTAAAGACCCCCTAAGCACCTGCCCACCCACATTCATAGCGCAGTGACCAATAAAATGAGGACTAAAAGAACAGTAAAACACTGCTCATCCCCACCCTCACACCGTCATTCTACTGTCACCACTATTGTCAGTTTTGTGTTTTTAATATGGAAAATGCTTTCATTTAGCTTCAGTGGGAGGCCCTCATGATTCTGTAGCATTTTATGAAAATTAAGCTGGTTATTATGATCATTAAACCGAAGGAGTACTTGAAGCAGAAGATCATTTACTATCATTTACTCATCATAATGCCGTTAATTCGTCGTTACTTTGACTTGTGTGTTATAACCCAAGTCTTCTATGAGTTTAGCAAAAGCTTAGTTTGGGAAGCTGAAAGAATCATTGGGCTACATAATGTTGGGGAAAATAAATAAGTAAATAAGTCAATTTTTTCATTCCTTTTTTTCTGATAAATATTGTGATAAAAAAAAACTTTTATTTTTAAGTTATATTGTAGGGTTGCTTAATTTGGCCAAAATGTTTGGGATTATATCAACATTTATTTTACATATTATTATGATTGTTATTATTACAAAATATATATATATATATATATATATATATAAAACGAATATTACCATTGTAATATTTTCAATTAGATTAAACAAATTATTGATAAGTAAATCAATGAATCAAATTTGCAGTACTATTTTAAAATTACAGTAGGCCTACTAATATTTATGGTTGTCTTAACTTCTGTATTTTCAAATGTTAAACCATCAAGCTTTTAATAAGGCAAAAAAAAAAATGCTCTCTTTCATTAACAACAGCTGGTTCTCAATACAAATTTGAAAAGATGGTTTTGTGCATGTTTCGTCCACAAATGCACATTATATGAGGATATGAATTTGTTCCAAACACCCAGCACAAGGAGAGGTGAGTTTGAAGCATCATTTACTGTAAACCAAGAAACTCTGAGCAACTGAACACAAATGTATCATGAGCTGCATGTTTGTAAATGAACACAGTGCCACACTTCACTACGAAACACACAGTGCATAATTAAATCAAATTGATAACTGAACTAAGCCAGATTTCACAAATTTGTTTTGATTCTGATCAGTTTAATCCTTGAACTGGAGCAACATACTTATTGAAAAGAACTGGTTCAAAAGAATTTCTTCTCTTATCTACTTCACAATTTCAACTTATTGACTCAATGATTCGAACTGAAGGGAAAGGTTATCAATGAATAATGACTTACATTTCAATCTGGTCATCACAAAGTTATAATACTGCATCAGAAGCCTGGAAAATAGTGAGTGAGCATGTGTTTTCTTCTGTAGAAAGCAAGCCATGCAAGTTTTGAACAATGTGAAAGTTAGTAAATGATGAATTTACAGTTTTAGGGGCAATATAAGTAAATGAAAGTCAGAGAGAAAAGGAAAGGGAGAGAGCGGAAAGAGAGGGGAAGAAATGCAAAGCAGTTGACAGATTTAGAAGTGTGATTGTTTGTGCAAGAGAGTTTGTGTGTATACACCTGTGTCTGTAGAGGACAGCATCATTAAATGACAAAGGTCTACGTTTATGGATAAAGGCATAAATGCCATGGATTTCTTCTTTAATTGACCACTCAGTGGGCGAAATGTCAGCCTCGGCAGCTCTGTTGGGTCGTAGATGGGGCTTAAGTGTGTGTCCTGTGTGCGTACAGTGTGAGTGTGGGTGGGTGACAGACAGAATAAAACCTCTGAGAATGGGAAGAAGCAAGAGACAATCAGTCGTGGTGAGAAAGGTGTGTGAGAGAGCTATAGTGTAATTAGAGAGCAAGATAGCAGCTTTCGGCACAAACATAGAGCTGAGTCTGGGGAACAGGGACAGGTACATACAGGCTGAGCGAATATGTGTGTGTGTAAGAGAGTCGGGGTGAATGCACTAAACAGTTATTTTTAGTGGTATTTCATGGCAAACACCAATGTCACACATTTCTTTTGACATGTACATCAAACTTACTCCTCTCTCAGCTCCTTTCAATGACCTAAGAGGCTCATCCTGTCTGTTTGAGATGACCATGCCCTCTGCACATGACCTTATGTCTTCTATAATGTGTCATGTGGATTTTCCTTCAAATACTACTATCCCTCTGCTTGGGCTAAGTACCCTTTGCTGGAAGATGCATATTGATATATTGAGTCGTTAAGCTCCACCATCATTGTGGGGCTCAAGGGCTACAAGACCATAGAATAAGATTGATTTGCAACCCTGTGATTTCCTTGAATGTTAACTTTTAATTTGTGGCACTGGCACAGACATTATCCAAGGGGCAAATGGGGCCATTTGTACACAAAATGATATAAAGTATAAAAAAGGTAAATAAAATTAAATAATAATTATAATTTTTTTTTTACAAGGTATCAAAGTTTGCTACTTTGATACTGCTTTAGACATTGTGGAACCATCACAGGGGGATGTGTACTCACTAAAATAAAAACAGCCACAAAGTATACTCATATGATTTGATATAGTAAATTCTGATTGTAACAGTAAGTTTAGTGTGTGATGTAGTAATACATTTTTTTTAATAAATAAATAACATAAAATACCCAACATTTTAACCAATAAAATATGTAATATTAAAAATATTTAGGAGTTGAAAGTCAGTGCCAAAACAGAATTAGCAAATATCAATACACCAAAACAATCAATTATTTTGAATTTTATCTTAAGTAAAACTCCATAACTCTATAAACTGTACTAAAAAGATCACTGTCGTCCTCCATAATTAAATATTGATTGGTGAGCAGGAGAAGGTGAACAGAAAGAAAAGTGCAATTTCTGCAATTTTATTAGAAGATATTGTTAAAATATAAATAAATATTGTTTTAAAAACACATTACAGTGAAACCATTTTATTTTAGATAATGAAATGGAATGGTAATGAAAAGGAATGTGCAAATTGGCTACAAATCCAATGAATAACAAACATTTTGAAAATGAAAAGGTTATATTAAAAGTATCTTTGGTGCACAAATGGCACAGTGTCCTGAGAATGAGTCCAAACTTTCCAAAGGTACTTATGACTTACTATGGAAATATCTCAGAAATACAATCTTGCAGAAAGCCGTATTGTTGCCATGCACTTGTGAGTATTTTCTCCAAGCACATATGGAGGGGCAGAACCAGTGGCACCTTGGATTAAAATGCAAGCAATAATAGTGTGCATATTTTTTAATTTCATAATGCAACCTGATCTCTATTGGCAGCTTGTAGGCTGAGCCTGCTTGCGTCGGGCAGTCAGGATCCCCATTTATCTAACGTGGGCTGCCAGTAAACCCGGCCAAATGCAGCTATCGCTCATTACCAAGCCATATCCAGGAATGGATCCTGCAAACTCCTACTCCATTCTAGAACAGTGACAGCCCCGAACAACACCAGTGACAGGCCTGTGCTGTGACAGTTCAGCAGAAAGGTCACGTTCAATCCAGAGACAGCAGAACAGACGCCATCCATGGGATGTTTAGCTAGTTTAGGAAGAGAACTTGAGGCAGGTTTTTTTTTTATTATTACTTCTACCCAAAACAGGTAAACAGTATACAGAGATTGCTACACTATGCATGTACAGGGAAACAAAGATAATATTAAGCACGCTAAGGTACAAGGAAAAAAAGCACATTTCTCTACAAACTCTAACCCACCATTGTAAAGTAAAGAACGTTGTCAGCTGTCAACATGCTGAACTCTATACTGAGGTGTTCACCTCTACACGCTAAAACACTAGCCATTACACAACTTAGCTTTTCCCCTCGGGACTGACTGTACACTACTGCCATTTACCATCTTCCTCGCATTATACAATATCACATCATATGTAAAATCATGTGTGCCAATATATACAGTATACTGTATATACAAAAAAAGCCTTACTGTTTCCACAAAATTGTTAAGCAGCACGGTTTTCAGAATTGATAATAATGGTCCCACTTTATATTAGGTGGCCTTAACTACTATGTACTTACATAAAAAATAAGTACAATGTACTTATTGTGTTCATATTGTATTGTAAAACACTTTTGCTGCTATTGAGGTGGGATAGGGGTAAGGTTAGGGAGAGGGTTGGAGGTATGGGTAAGTTTAAGGGTGGGTTAAGGTGTAAAGTATGGGTCAACAGTGTAATTATAAATGTAATTACAGAATTTAAATACAGATGTAATTACATGTAGTGTTTTTTTAAATATAAGTACAGTGTAAAAACATGTACACAATAAGTACATTGTACTAAATTATTAATTAAAATGTAAGTACATATTAGTTAAGGCCACTTAATATAAAGTGGGTCCGAATTCACTTTAGTGGTATTTTAATTCACATTAATCTCATCTAATGTATCTGCTCTATCAGTACAAAGAAAGCTACAGAACTAAAGTAAGAGTTAATTTACACAGTCAATAAATTTTCACCTTGCCTGCAGGCAAAAGCCTAAAGGAGGAGGAGGATGGTACTGCAAGTTAAAAACTTCCTTTTCTTTTACCCCTCTTACTGGCAATGAGCTGTACAAATGGAGAAATTCAAGCAGTTCTGTGTGTAAAATATGTCAACATCTTCTCCATTACGAACCTGTTATGCTTTCTCTCTCGCACAAGCACAGGATTTGTTCCCCCGCATTCTTTGAAGCTGTGTGTCTCAGGAGCTCAAGGGATGCTTCAGGTTTGGTGTGGACCTATCAGTGCCAGACAAGGCGTTAGGATTACACACACACAAGATTAAACCAGTGCCTCCGCCTGCTGGGATTCGAACCAATTATCAGCTGCCGTCTCACGGGATCTCGTGCGAAACCAGAGACCAGACCGGGGATGAAGTCAACCCCGCTGTTTCCCCATGTCCATCTCATGTCCAGTGTCCTGTCACATGGAGATAAACATGGCACGCCTGGAAGCTCAGCGCATCACACAAAATCTAATCTCGCAATTTAGCTGCGTGAAGCCTGATGCTTGAGTGCTGGTTGTGCTCGAGTGTGTGCACCACTAGTGTCTTTTGTTTCAATGGTGAGCGATATAAAATGGGATTTAGAGGCTAACAGACCGCTTTTAGGTGGCCGCACAAAAGAAGGGCTCTTTGTTGCCAAGTACAGCTGTGGTAAATTGAAGGACCCTTGTGAACGCCAGAGAAAGTGAGAGGAACGGAGTGTAATGAGAGCACTCAAACACCATATGCTGCTCTCCTGCTCCCAAGGTTGCCTTTTATTTTGTTCCTGCTTTTGAATGTGTGCGAGTCTTTGAAAAAGACAAGCCAAAGTGACCCTGGGAAGTGCACCGTCCCCTCGCTCCACTGTCCCGTAGCGGTTCTGGCCACTGAAAGACCTCTAGCACGCCCCGGAAAACCCTGAAGACAAAATGCCACACAAAACGCCAGCAAAGCCCACCAGCTCGATGCCTAAGGTCTCATTTGTACCTCAAGGTCTGTTATCTCAGCCCACTGGGATCTTGTGAAGTAGTGAGGGAGGCAAGGGGACTGTGTGTAGGTCAACACAGGTAACTGACCACAATACAATTTTCACACCATCAACACCTTTCTTGCAATGTAGAAGTAGAACACAGAGGTGTGAAATTGTCGTGGAGGGATGTTGAGGCCAATGGCGGTAGATGTCCAAATACCTCACAGCTCACGATAGTCAAAAGCCCGATGACGTGTTTGCGAAGGACACTCGTGAACCTGTCAACCCCATCTCATGAGAAAACATAACTATTTTACAAGCCGCCAACTTTGTATGAATACAATGTGATTTGTATGGAAACAATTTTTTTACACTTACATCTAACCATTGCATTATGAAATAAAAAATATGCTCAATATTACTGCTTGTCCCTAAGGTGCAATTGGTCCTTGTTTTACCTTTGGATTTGTAGCCAATTTGCACATCCCCTTTCATTACCATTACAAAGAACAATACAATTCTATGTAAATGAGCAGTTATTGAATCTAAAATAACATGGTTTCGTTGTCAGGTATATTTTTTTAGATGGAATTTAAAGACTCTTTAGCCAATCTTTTACCGATCTTTGCCACTGTCCTTTAAACTACAAGGTAATCATTTACAGATATGTTTAATAATTTACAGTAGAACAAAATTTTGTACGATCACCTTTTATTTTATATATTTTAATACCTGCAAGACAGGATAAGAATGCTGTTTAAATTTACATTAATATATCTGTTACGCTGAATGATGATGGAATAATTATTTTATTTTCGCCGATGTTATTTGAAGCATCAAAGTAGATGATAGGGTTTCTATGTATTTAAAATGACTTTTATAAATTTAATTTGATGCAGACACCAAAATGGAACATCTCGTCTATGACCCAAAAACAGTTATGAATTGCCATGAGAGTGTGTTGAAACCTGATAGTAGTCACATATTCATTAAAATGTGTGTGTGTGTGGAGCACATTACTGGTCAATAGTCACTACCAATGAGAGGAGGATCGACAGATGCAGAGTAGCGTCACTAAAACTGCTATGTTGTAGGTGAACGGCACTGAGAGGTTATCTTTAGAGGTCCATCTCTCTTCATGCTTCAAAGCTCCTCTTCAGATAGGTTGCGGTATTTGAAAGCTATTAAAGCCGCTGTTCAATCAATGAAGCTACAAAGTGCTGAATTAGAGGGTCTAAAAGAAAAGCGAGAGAGGATGTGTGTCTATTTATGTGTGAGTGTATGTACTTGGTTTGCCTGGTTAGTCCTGTGTGCTCCTGCTATATACACCATGTGGTTAAAATAAAGCGTCTCTGTTCAAATTAAAAGCAGCACAAATACATTGCCAAAAAAAAGCTTATTTCTAATTAAATATTTCATTGTGAGTTGAAAAACTGGCATTTAGAAACTACCTCTTTTGAGTACTCGATCTACAGCCAAGCCTGGGATTGTGGGATATCATTGGCAGAAATACTAGACGATGAACAGAAAGTACAGATATGTTGACAAAAACTTTCTCACTTAAAAGTATGGGTTTTGAATTTTTTATCAATTAAAATTATCAAAGTACTTACTTTTAAATGTTTAAGTGTGCAGTTTTTGCATACAATTTTACAAAAGAGTATTAAATATCCACAAATTAACCAGCACAACCATTCTCAACATTGATAAGAAATCTTTCTTGAACAGCTATTCAGTATATTAGAATGAATTCTGAAGGATCATGTGGCAGCTTAAAATGTTGCCATTACAGAAATTACATCATCAAATAACTAAAAGAAAACTGTTATTCTAAACTGTAATGATATGTCACAGTATTACGGCTTTACTGTATTTTTAGCAAAGAAATGTAAACGTGGACTTGCAGATTTAAAAAAAAAAAAGAAGACATTTGATATATTCATCCTCTTTTTCAAAATACCTATTTAATGTGAGAGGGGTCTTATGTCCCAGTCATTGAGATTGGATAGAGCTTAAATAGGTTAGGCCTCAGTCTGACATTATTATGAAATATTAGGAGTCAGCACACTCAAGCTCAGAGGATCATAGTTGCTATATTTTTGACAAGAGCAATTCGATTTTACATTTATATGCACACAGAAAGCCAGTGGTTATGAGACTGCTGCTTAAGATGTGATGGAGTTCTTAACTGCTGCAATCAGATCAGTAGAATTCACAAATGAGCCATTCGATTTAATGAATGAATTAATTGAATTGAATATTAAATGGATTATCAAAAAGAATAATACTTCATAACAATAATGCAAAAAAGCATGGCTAAAATGACATGGCTTCCTACATTTGTATGTTGTCTTTTCAAGAAACATTTTTGCGGTATCGGACTCGGTCATTGTTCAGTAACATCAAGCCTGAACAGGCCTACAGTGTGTCACTCAATGCTTATCTTTACTGCTGCTAGCCGTGATATGATACTTAATCACATGAGCTGCCAAACGCTTCCAGATGGCATTTGTTAAGATAACAGCCTTATTCAGACTCCATACCAATGCGGCACAGCAAGATGGTTACAAACATCTGGTCACCGCGACTCAATCACACAAAATGTGATCATTTAAGACCTTCAAAACAGTTGAGGACATTTACCTGTGAGGCTAATGAGATTAATTCATTCTAAAACACAATAATAACTTGAGAGTCAGAATAAATGATGTATGAAAGTGATGAACAGGGTGGTGCGTATCATTTCCCAGAATTCACTACAGCTGCTGGACTGTGAAATTAGCTCCTGTTAGACTGTACTTGTGTTTCCCTGATTAGAAAGACTATACGTTTACACTTGCATTTTTACTAGTTTTACCAGATGTTCTCTATGGTCTGGTTCTTATCAATTTTAAAGCTTATGATATACAACTATGCAAATGGGAGGGGAAAAAAACATATTTAGTGCTGTAGGTTTTAGACGTTATGGACTAATGAGTGTGCATATGCTTGTAACAGCTGTGATTTGACAGAATAGGTGGATATTTTATGCAACAGATAATAATCAGTTATATCGTATAATGGAATCATGAACTAAAACCCAATGAAATTAGAAACCAGCACTTCAAGTTTAATGGATTTAAGAGATTATTTGAATCGCTCAGGTCATTTGCATGGCAGCAGTATAGGCAAATCCATATGATCGTTTGGAACATGATCCCCATTGGTCCCATGGGCTCCTATAGGATGAAGGTCAAAACCCAGAACAGGTTGTACTGGTCACCACTTTCTGGGAGAACTAAAAACATGGACACAGTTCAGGAAAACCACTAAGATTATGTTTCGCATTCAAATTTTCAGGCTTCTCTGTGAGGCATACAACTTTGTAAAAACAAATTCATGCAGGTATGACACCAATTTGTTGGTTAGGCTTCAATGCAATAGGTAAATGTGTTCATGTTATCCATTCCCTATACGTGCTCAAATCTTCTAACCGCTCCAAGCTTTTGTTTATATAATCACGTCCATGGAAATTTCCCATAACCTTTGTCATGTTTGCATGCATTATGCACAATATTCTCTCATTTTTCCTACTTATGATCAATCTAATGAATAACAAAGTTCAGAGCACAAATGGGAAAACTGCTGGTGATCATGTCAGTCTTGTTAAGTCAATGACTGTGAGTCAGTTCTGTCTGTGAAGCGTCCTTGGAAATCCAACTTTTATATCTCAATTAAAACAACCCCACAGGCCCTCTTACAAAGGTCCAACATTATTGCAGTCACTCTCCAGTTAAAAAAAAAAAAGATGGTCAGACATGTGTCCCTTAAAGGGACAGTGCACTCGAAAGAAAATTCGGTCATATACGTCATTCTAAACCTGTATCACTTTCTCTGTTCTGCAGAACACAGATGTATATATTTAGAAAAATGTTATAAAGAAATTCAAATTTTAGTTTCAAAATATCCACAGAAAACAAATTGAACCAAAAAATGTCAAACAGATTTAGAATGACATGAGCCTGTCAGGGATGCTTTAGCTTGACGTGACTGGGTGCGGAACCAACAACTAACTGAGGCTTCAGAACTCACAGATATCATATACCCTGCCAGACTTCAGTGCTTGATCTCAGGAACAAGGCTGGGAAACCTTTATAGTCTTAAAACAGAAGGATGGGATAAGCATCAAACAAACTTGACGTTTTAGATCATTTTTCATATTTTCAAAAATGCATTTTTAACACGCATTTATCACTATTAAAATGCTTTAAAAACTATTCATATAAGAGGAGGTTGAAGACTTGATGCTAACAAACTAATTAACCAGGGGCTCTGGAAATGATAAACAATTAATTATGATACTGTGTAATTATCATTTTCGCTCTGTCTGTCAGGATGAGAAGTCATTTGCAGCTTGAGAAAGCTGAGAAAGAAGTAATATGAAAAATGAAAATTTGTTAACGTCTTGCAATGAATATACAATACTCAGTTTTACAACATTAAAATTAAAATATGTTGAAAGAACAGAACAATAAACTGTACTATAATTATAAACATATGCTATTTATTCATTTATATGATAGATAGATAGATAGATAGATAGAAATTATATTATATTTTTGAGAAGTTAAACAACTACATTTCAATATTCAAAGACACACAAGTGCATCCCAGCTCTGCAAAATGTCTGTTTACGTTTTGGAAGCAAAGTCATCAATAATGGCTTTGTTAAATTTTTCTGCCAATTCTGTGATTCACACTTATTATTGCCAAAAACAAACTTGCTCCAGGGTCCCCTAGTGGCTCAGGAGTCCCAAGCAGCCACAAATACATACCAAGAAACAGCCCTGCGACTGTCAGCAACAGTGAAGGACATTCTGGGGGGCCTTGAATATCGGGCACAACTTAATTGGTAACAAACCGTCTCTAACCTAGCAGTTACTTCACAGTGAAGGCTGATACACTTTGACTCGCAATGCAAGTTTAAAGCAACACCAATCTGAAAAGTAAAGGCAGAGCCAGATAAACGTCCTGCTAATCGAACATACAGTTGCTCCTAGCTGCTGGCAGGTCAACAATTTCAATTAGTGTTTGTTCTCACCTTTGTATTTTCATTAGAACATGTTTTAATTACTTGAATTCCTTCACATGTGGGTATGTCTGTTTAATTCAGTGCAATAGATGTTGGTAGCCAATCACATTTGAGTTAATGGGCTGAGGAACATAATTAAAATGCCATCAGTGTGACTGGACTTTGGATACAGCTTTTCCCTGGAGCACTAGATCACGCTCTGCATACAGACAGCAGGAGAAAGAGAGCAAGAGAGAAAGAGAGAGAGAGAGAGAGAGAGAGAGAGAGAAAACAACAGTAGAGTGTGAATGAGCACAAGAAAGATGAATGCCGGAAACCTGGCCATGAAACCAGAAGGCACGTCAGCACTGATGTAACTGTATGTAATGGGGAAAATGTCCATGATTTGAGCAAAAAAGTGATTAATATATTCCAGATTGTTAGATTTCATTATAGCTCATGTATGACTTGTTTTGAGCTATTACTTTCATTCCCAATGGAAAGAATGGCACAGATTCATCTTAGCACACAGCCCTGTCAGGATTCCTGGTAATGTAGCATAGAAGAGCTGGTGGCAAGGATGAATTGCATCTGTAGCCACATTAATCATATGCATTTGTTGGCTAAAAATGCTGCTTCTTGACGAGTGCTGCCGACATGCTGCCAGAAACTAACAAAGAAACACTACAATGACATCCATCACAGCAATATAAAGGACATGTGGAGACAGTGGGGTAAAGGCACTCGTTATTGACACAATTACTTCAGATCGATCATGGGGTCACTGTGAGTAAGTGTTTGTGTGTGGCTGTTAGCAGGCTGCGAGTTACAGAGGGGCTGGGATGGGGGGAAGGGGGCACCTAAATAAAGCTTAAATCCATCTAATTAAAGCTTAAATCCACCCAAAACAACATCAAAACATTGGTGGTTTGGGGCCTTGAAAGGTCACATACTAGGAAGCTTAACGTTTTCTTATTACGATAAAGTAAAATGTCGACCACCCTAAAATAGGTCATACTACTGACATTGCCTGAGAAAAAGAAATCAAAATGTGCATTTAACTGCAGAACATAATGTAAGTCACTGAAAGTTAGTGTTGTTTTTTAAAGGTCATTGTAGGCTTTCCATATCCAACTGTTAAACTGAATGTTATGTTAAACCCAATGTAAGATTTTTTTTTAAATGAATCAATTCAAGTTCCTTTTTTAAATCTTCTGATGTTGACATGAAACAATTCATACTTATAATCCACTATGTTTGGTCTGAAAGAAAGTGGGATTCTAAAGAATAACAGTAATATGAAGTTCTTTTGTTATCAGATCTTATTCATTTCATTAAAGACAACATGAGCTAGAGAAAGAGAGCAGATATAGGCAATAATTTGAGTAGGTTTACAACTCAGATATTAATACTTTTAGAGTACTACCAGAGAAAAGTTTGAAAACCCTAGTCATGAATTTTTTTATTACTACTTTAGACATTTATAAAGACAAATAATCTCAATAAGTCACCAAAAATATAAAAACTGACTCTTTAAAGTTACAACACTTCACCATTTTCTGTTCACTAGCTGTTAAAAATCATCTTATTTTTCTACCCATTTTAAAGATCTTTAAGAAGACAGTTTAGTAAGCGCATCCAAACTTTTGACTGATGGTGTATTATTGGCATCAGTTTGTTTTTCATACAATATCTCACACAGGAACAGATGTTCAGCATGTTAATGTTAGATATAAAACAGTAAACAACAACAATAGTAAAAGTGAAGCATGTTCTGAGAGAGTGAGAGACTTTGCCCTGTTATAATACCTCTGAGATAAGATATATACTGCTGTCTGACTCCTAGGCAAGTCTAAACGGGAGGGTATGGAGATAATTATTCAGTCTGGGATATCCCTTTATCATTTTTGCCCTCTTTCCCTCGTCTTTTTTCTTATCTGATATATTCATTATTCATTCCTTCATCACAGCACTGGCCCCTCAGGATGAATGGGTAAAGATCACTCCACATAAATACTTCCTTATTTCTCCCTTGGTGCTCCCTCGCTGTCCAAGAAGAGAGAGAGAACAGAGGCAGACAGAGAACACAGCACAGATAATGGTAAGGAATAGACGAGAAAGAAAGCAATACTAACAGATCGGTTCACCCAAAAAATAAAACTTTGTAATTAAATTCCATGTCACATGGATATGGCCATGACACAAATGAAAACATTTTCATTTTTTGGTTAACTCTTCTTATAATCATGCCAGTGTGTCATTCATTGGCTCTTTCTCACACACACACACACACACACACAAAGAGAGAGAGAGAGAGAGAGACCTCAAACTTGTCTGTCCCCTTACTCAGCCTCACGCTGCTTCAAAGAGACTGAAGCCCTTTCCTTCATCAGATCTGCTCATTAAAAGCAGCACAGCTCTCTTCTTTCATTCTTTCCTCCTCTTTCGCTCACTCATTCACTTACATTTCACTCTATGATGTGACATGATGAATTTATGATTTCAATCACAGACACTTGGGGTGGGGTGGGGTGGAGGTCTTACAAAAAAGAAGTGTGCACAGATGTATGCCACATTAATTTTGAAAAGAGAGCCAAGGAGACTATATTCACCAAAGGGCTGCTACTGTAAGTGCATAAGTGCAAATGAGGGCAGGAAATATTAATCATGCTGAAATAATAATGTGCAAAGAGAACAAAAAAAAGATTGTGATGTCTGATATAAAGATTAGTGCAAAGGCAATTACTCTTAGGAACAGACAAAAAAATAAAAATATGAGCCAAGTATGAATGTCTGACAATGAGTTATAGTTGTGATTATACTTAATGGACTTGCAATGACAGCGAAATGCAATATTGGGAATATCATGATGAGTTTATTGAACTTTGTAGAAGTTTAAAATGACTAGAGTTGTAAACTGTTGTGTTGATAATTCAATTAAGTGAAGTGATTCAGTGACTCATTTATATCATCAATCAATGTTCACAGAAGTTTCCACATAGTCATTTTCATGCAGGAAAAATAAGTTTCAGTAAAATATGTTTTTAAAATATTGCTATTTACTACTATTTATTGTTATGTTGTTGTATATAAATTAAAATTAATATAATTAATTATTATATATATATATATATATATATATATATTGTCTACTGACATAATCAGTAATGGTAATGTGTCCATGCTAATCAAAACTTGTTCAAGGCTCTCTCCCAGGACCTATTTTATATAGGAATAGAGCTAGTGATAACTGCTGTGTATTACGGCCATCTTCAGTACACCAGAAGCAAATATCACTTGTGTCACCTGACACCAGTATGAAAAACCCTCATAAAATCTCTCATAAACTGACATTACAATACTCCTTTCTTGGTATATCTGTATTTTGTTTTACAGAGATGTGAATGGCTACCATTATGCATGTGCACATTTTAGGTGACAAAGTCATGATCAGATTCCTAAAAATCCAAATCGAAGATTGTACTGTAGTTAGTGTGAGCATCGTGTATCACACTCTAACAGCCAGTCGTTTTGTGAAAGAGCTACAGAAACACAGTCCACCTTTAAACAGTTGAATAGACTGCTGGGTACAGTACAGTATAACGCCTTGCCTCTGCACTCTGCCGCTGCACCCCCTGGGGCTGGAGGGGGGATGAGGGATGTTCATAAGGGCAGACAGCACGACACAGGGAGGAGGGCAGAGCAGATAGTGGCAATCGATGGGGCAGGGTAATTAAAGAGCTGTGTGTTGGAGGAAAGGCGGGTCAGTACCGGTAAATAAAGTAGACTCACAGCCACACAGACTACAGCAGTGACACATCAAGAGCCTCTGTGATCATTAACACACACACAAACACATACATATAGATACACTATTTATAGCAGCATGGTTATGAAGTTTCTGTTTTGTCCCTTTCCTGCCATTGCTAAATGTTTTGTGTCATTTGTACAATAGTTCATCAAAAAAATGAAAACGTTCCTAACCCTTTAGTTCATCTTCAAAAGACATTTTAAGATTTTAAGATCTTTAATGAATCCTGAGAAGTTTCTATCTATTTCCATTCCACCAAGACTATGATGGTTCTCAGTGTTGGGGAAAGTTACTTTTAAAAGTAATGCATTACAATGTTGTGTTTCTCCCTGAAAAAGTAACTTTTTGAAAAATTGTACTTTTTTATGAAAAGTAATGTGTTACGTTTTGCATTACTTTCACATTACTTTTTAAATATGTGCAGAGTTTGATTGTTGAAATATAAGAAGTACTATTTATAGCAAATATTAAAGCCCTTTCACACCAAAAAGTGTAATGAATAAACATCAGGCTGAAGGAAAAGTAAATTCATGTCTGTAGAGTATAGAACACAAGAGAAGAAGCTTCAATACTCCTTAGCAATAAAAAGAAAAGAAAAAAAATGAAGCACAATTATTAGTTTATCTAAAGTCATTTTTGCTCATTAGTATGGTTGAACTTGATCATTGAAGGTCAACAGCAAATACGTTACTTAATAAAATGGGATTAGATACATTTGTGTGATTGAAAATTTAATTATTGCATGTTTGCGTCATATTCTTAGATTGCATTCCACTGTTTTAATCCATTTTGATGAATACTAAATCCGTTTTTTTGTTTGTTTTTACTGGCATTACTTTTTTGAAAAAAGGACTCAGACATTTTCTTGTAAATGAAAAAGTAATGCGTTATTTTACTAGTTATTGAAAAAAAGTAATCTGATTACGTGACTTGCGTTACTTGTAATGCATACTTGTAATGCATAATCAAGTTCAACTGAATTATTGAATTGACTTATTAAAAGCCAACTGATTACTAATTATAAATGAGTAAATGTAAATGTTAAAAAGTCAGCTGAACACAAATTGTAAGTATCTTTGCATATACACCACAAGGCACACTTTTGATGTGAATATTTGTATGAGATTAGAAGAGACGGCATCAAATGAGAACACAACTAGCAGAATGATAACTCAACATGTTTCTCAGAGTTTTTGCAACATGCTTCTTGGTTGAAACATGGCCTGCTACTGCACATTCTGTAATCCTCCCCTGAGCCCAGGACTCGCTCAACCCTACTTTGATCATCCGAAATGTTAAAAAAGACCCCACACAAAGCTTGTCATTATTGCCTCTTCTCAAGAATGGGTAGTAACTTCTTCTAACATTGTGGAAGTTGTATTTCAGCTCTTTTAAGCCAAACAGAGAAATTAAAGTTTAGAGTTTAGTGTGCCTGTTATACAACCATATGGATTATTGTTTTGTTTCTATCCCATTAACAATATGACAGTTGATTGAATCTTGGATTTTTTTTTAATCTTCTCTGATGATCCATAATGCAGGTGTTACGCAGTCTGAAAAAAAAAGAAAAAGAAAAAAAAGCATGCTTGTTTCTCTTTAAATTGTGGTTAAATAGCTTTTTAATTGAAATTATTGATGAATAATTAACACAAGACTGATTCTGTTTACCATAGTGAGGTGTCAATCACAATGAAGGTTAATGGCTGCTGTAGAATGAATATTCTAATGTCATCTAATTACTTTGACATATTGTGTGCGTGTAGGTGTGACCTTTAATAAAAATAGACTTTTCCTGAGAAAACTCTGGAAACTGTCGAGAAGGAGCATTACAGCGTAAAGATATGCTAAACTTGTAACTTGTTTCAATCGTGACAAATCAATGTAAAGATGTGACATGCTAGTTTCAAGCAAAAAAAAACAAAAAAAACTGAGAAATATATAATAAAAAACATCCACGTTTTTCTTTGAAGCCTACCACCACTCAAGTCTAAAGAGGTAACAGCATAACTCTCCTCAAAAAGTGAGACTTATGGCTTTGATGGTTTGAAGAAGAGGACATAATTGTGTCCTGAAGTGCACAGACTTCCCTGTAATTGAAAATTAATTCAGTCTACTTAAATTCTGTTCCCTGAGGATACAGAACATACACACACACACACACACACACACACACACACACACAAATCAATTAATTTAATTTAATGAGATAAGGTACAGATTGTTTATCAGACTGTTTTCGCTTTGCAAATTCAGAGTTTAATGAAATTATCCTGCATGTGTCTGATGTATATTTTAAAGTTGGGCACTGAGAGGGAATGTGTTATGGTTATGCCACCTCTGCCTATTCTAAGATATCACACACGCAGAGTCTCTTAATTCAAAATGCAGCTAAAATACACTTGCTAATGAGCCAAATTGCTCAAATCGTACGTGGGATGCTGGTTGGATGCTGGATGTCTATAGTTAACATCCAAAAGCAGCTGGGAAAGATGTTCTTCCAATTTAAAGGTCTCCAACACAAGCAAATGGGTTTTGCATGCACCAAGAAATGGAGAAAGAAAGCCCAGGGATTTAGAACTAAAATTGTTAAGTGATTTTCTTAACTGGCCTGATACTGTTTCTTGAACGGAGCTTGATACGTGCACTCTTCACACACGGTTTGTCATGTATGCAGCTCAAGACTTGGGCCTCAGAGACCATCTTTAAATCCCACCCTTTCCAGTATTGACCTCTTTAAAAGATTAATTGATTTACTCTGCTAACACCAAGGGAGAAAGTTAGAAGAGAGGATGGATATTAGGATTAAGAAGAAGCAGAAAAGAGGTAAAGAAAAAGAACATGATCAATCACAAGTAAAATGCGTTGACTCAAATCATGCTGACACTGATGAGATGTCCTTGCTTAAAGCGATAATTCACCCAAAAAAGACATTTCTGTCACTATTTAATCACTCTTATGTCATTCCAAACTTGTATGACTTACATCTTTAAAACACAACAGTGGTAGTTCTGAAGATTCTTCAAGCTGTTTTCCTCTATACAACTCTTCATAAAGCCATACAATAGGTGTGTGCAAGGAAAAGACTGAAATTTAAATCCTTACACACTAAAAATTGAGTTTGGCCATCATGTTCACCATTTACTTTCATTGTATGAAAAACAGCAGCTTGGGTTCAGCTTCTGCAGAAGTCGTCTTTAACAATATAAAATCAACTTTAAATACCAATTAAGTGCTTTTCATAAAATGTTTGTCAAAGTCAATATGAAATGTTATTGATCTCATTGTGAATTACTCACCCATGCATGTTTTTAACCTTGTAATTTTTTTATCAAAATGTCATAACTCTATCTTCCACAGTGACTTTTTATGCTTATAAAACCCTTTCTTACAGTCCACTGCAAGCTCATGTTCAGATTTCCCTCCATCCAACCAACAAATAAACAGAACCAAGTCCTGCCCTACATATTTTTTTCTTTTTCAGTAATTTGACTGTTTCATTTTGCTGGACATAACAATACAGATCTGTCACTACTCCAGTTTCATGGTAAATTTAAGTGACATTTTATGTTACCTAGCCTTTTTAAAGAAATATCCAGACAAAATATATTATTAAATGAGTAGCTACCATTTCCACCGACTTCTGCCTCTCATTCGTTATTCCAATTAAAGAATGACCCAGATAACATGCATGTTCCACAATTTTTTTTTTTTTTTAAGTCAAATGGGTTTCAAAAGACATGAGGGTGACTAAATGATGGCAGACATTTTTGGGCGAACTATACCTTTAAAAGCAAGCATTGCCAAAAATATAAGACAGAAATAGCAGAGCTGCTTCAGAATAGATTTCGAAAAAACCCTAGAAGCAAGTTTAGCTTTACACATTCCCGATCGACAGCCTTATCCAAAGCAAGACCGAATCTGATATGTCTGTGAAGAGACAGAATGCAACAGTGAGAAAACTACGGAAATTATGGGGAGGGGAAAAACACAGCCAAGGTAAACAAGACGTCCTCGCATATTTCTAGGGAAACCGCAGAGAAGCTAATCTCTATTGAGGCCCGTTGTCACGCTGACAGAGAGAAAAGCAGAGGCGATTGATCTGATCCGCTCTCATTAAAAGCCGAGCGGCAGATTTCCTCTGAGCTTTGGTCCCTACAGTGCAGCATGGGTCAGCCATTAGAGCCAGAGCGGCAAACAGAGGGAGAAATATTAAAAGCTTACAGGCAGCTTTAACACAGTGGGAACTGGCCGCGCTGAGGTACTAAGGGGGCTGACAAGGAGAGAAAAGGGGCATTAAGCCTCATTTCGGGGCTTGTGTTTGCAGAGGCGAATCAGCATGAACCAGTGTGAGAAATGCAAAGTGGCACAAACTGCAAAATCCACTCATCATGACATGAATAAATAAAACAGTGTTTTCACAAGTAAGATGATGGCTGGCTCACAGGCCATGCTCTGCGGAAGAACACTTTGAAAGAAAAGGGTAGAAAAACTGTGAAAGGAGCTCGCTCTCATTTTCATTTTCTGTGGAAAATGTCAAAATATGTTGCCTCTGGGATTTCACCAAAATACATAAACACTCTTCCTGCAAACAATCCGCAGCTGATGGCTCCTAAGTACACACACATTAGGTGGATTCTGTGGTCTGACAGTTTCCTGACAGCAAATTGTCCTCATCACAAGCATGTTTTGATATCAAAGCCCTTGTTTGCATGAAGCATTAATGAGAACTGGAATGCATAATGTTACGTTAATATTGGAGTGTGACTTTTCAAGCAGCCCAAAAACTCAATAATGATGTAACCAGGCCGGCGGAAAATAAAAGGAGAGATACACAATTCTCCCCCACTTCCTTGACGGAAGACAGCTGCAGCCGGTGCTTTGATTTAGCTCACATTAATGTCACATTTGTCCTGGATCAGTGGAGCTAATCAAAGCTAATAAGGCCCACAGGATGGACAGTGGGCAGAGAAAACTGTATGTTTGTGGTGGAAGCAAGCGTGGGTGGTTTGTTTACAGTATAATAATATCTCATTTCATGCGAGCTACTTCACCATTTGTGATATACAGTGTGGATCACACACTGTGAATGTCATCTTTTGAGTTCTTTTTCATTTATTTCCCGACCCCTTTTGCTTTTTAAAATGTGTAAAAGTTGTGAGGCGGCATGCAGAATAAATGTTTCATATCCTCAATAACCAACCCATTATATCCTCCATATCTACAAAATTGTATTCCTGTCCATGGACGTAATTACACAACGACAATTAGCTACAGCGCACTGAACTATGGGATTAATGGCTCTCTCTCTCACCTATTAGAACTGTTTCGGCACACTGTGACCGCTCACATTGTGCATCAGTCACCTTGAACAGACTAAAACACACGTGCAGCAAAAAACACACGCCAAAAAGCATTCAAATCGATACCTGGTGTTCCAGTGCTTTTGCTGAACTGTCTTTTACACATTCTCTCTTTCTTTCAGAACAAAAGAAATGCTGTGTTCTTTTGCTTGTTGTTTTTTATTTTATTAAATTATTTATTTAATGATTGAGTAACGAAAGTACTCATGAATAATGTTCCCCAGTGAACATTCACATCATGTGAAATGTATGGACGGCCGTTGCAGCAATCTGACACGCAGCCAATCTGGAAAGCAGACAGGAAAGGTGATTGAAATTCATTGCTTTTGTATGTGTGTAATTTGTTACTTGATCAGATCTTGCATGCCAATTCCAACACAAACTGGGCTTTTTCAACCCACCAATTAAATAAAGGCACAGTAATAATTCGGGGTGGCGGGATTGGATGTGGGTGTGTCTGTCACAGGGAGAAAAAAAAGTGTTGTTTGATGGCAGATGACAGGTTAAAAGTGTAACGAAGAAGAGAAAAATTACAAATTGTTATTCAACCTTGTGCGGAGACATTTCAGTCGCTCTCTGGCAAAAGCCGCAATGTTAAATAAGCTATAACAGCCTATGTGTGGCCATTTGTAGCTTGCATACTTAGAAAATGATGTGCTATAAGGCCATACCCAGCTGTTACACTGTACATTATGTCTATGCCCAGATTCTGAAAATATATTTGTGATACATACTTACATATTGCTTGTGAGGAACACATACAGAGTCTATCCAAATGACTATAAACAGGCCTCCAGACTGCGACGAAAATGTTACAAAAATAAAAATGTGTGATAATCATTTAAATCTTAGTCTGGACAATTTTTGTGCGCGTCAATATGCAGTTTTGTTCGATATAATCGCATTAGATATAATTTCCTCCACGCAGCAATAAACACAGTGCTAAAACCACGAATGTCTGATTGGCAAAGAAATTACAAATGGTTCTTTTTTTTTAAAAAACATACTGGCTGCATCCGAAAAGTACCTGGATGACCTACTACTTCTGGCGTGATTCTGATGTTTGCATACAATGGACACTTTAATATCCATTGCTGACTTAAAAGAAGTATATAATCAGAGAGTATGTGATTTTGGACGCAGCCTTTTAAACTCTTGAAATTTGCAGTTCGAATCAGACTCAATAAATCATTCGACATAGTCTGAAGCTAACTTTCGCACACAAAAACGGCAAGCCATTTATGGTTGTTGTGTGCAATACGGATACCAGTTCCAAATGACTTAAATTTTTTTTAGACTTTTCAAATAAATCCTGTATTTTAGAAGAACTTAATAATGGCATGAAAACATATTCAGAAAATATATCATGCTATCCACATTTGAAGTCCAAACATATCTAGAGTGACAGGTTTGAAATTTCCAAAAGAAAATATAAAAACACACAATAACTTAAACTATCATTGTATAGCACTGATAAATCTGAAAGAAAACACTAAATGCTAACAGTAACCAAATAATTAGGCTTTATATTTGCTTAAACTAGGTAAGCGACACAATTAGATCGAGTTTTGTGTTGAGTGGAACAGTGGGGTCTAAGCCCCAGCGGCCCCTTCTATGATTACAACAGTAATTGTAGACGTCCCACTGTAAGGTGGTAATTAAAGCAGATGAGGAGATTTTCACATTAAGGCAATCTGAAATTGCTGATGGGTCACTGGGCTGACACAGCACGAGGGGCAATCCTTTATCCTTTATCTCTGAGCTGCACACAGCGAAAACGCCGGGCAGGGTTCAGTTAAAATAAACCATCCTATAATTATGTCCATCTGGGTAAGGTGTGATTGGGATATTAAAAGTAACTGAAGTGTGATTTTAAGGCTATATCAAAGAGTACGTCCCCCCAAAGCTCTCCCTGATGTTATGAACACCTGAGCAGTTTGAGATTTTCTTTATGGATTTGGATGGGGTGCTCGAAACTGCACCTGCTCTGCAAAAGCCTTGTGAGACAATCAAATCTCAAGAGCTATTTGCTTTCTCTCTGTAATGCTAATAATAACATGAAGCATGCAATAATGTTTTATCAGGCAAATATATATACAAAGGCATACATTTAAATTGCTGGTTCTATCATTCATGTATTTAAAAAAAATCATACAGATAAATAACAAATAAACATATCAAATGTTTTTTTTTAATTAGCAACAATACTACACTACAAATTCAAAAAGAGGGTGCCAATTAAACCCTTTTACTGAATAAATAAATAAAGACATTTATTTAAACAAAAAAGAACCAATTTGGTGATAAAAAACAAAAATATCATCTCAATCCAGGCTAATTGTCTCATGCATGTCACGTCTAAGACCAGAGACAAAGATATTGCCACTTATCTGAGAGCAAAAACTGAAAGCTGCAATCAATCAAACACGAGTTAATGTCCTTCCCATGTCTTTTAAAACAAAAAAGGAATGTTGTTTCAGCCTGAAAAATCACCATAGAAAGTATTACATGCTGTTTAATTAAAGTAATAGAAAATGAGGTGCAAAGAAACCCATAATACAGTAGTCGCGCTTCCAAGCACAAGAAATATCGTATTTCAGTTCAATATTGAGTGTTTCAGCAGTTAAAGAGTCAGGCACTGAGTGAAGATCACCTTTTCATGTATTTACTTTTCTAAAAGCTGCCCTCTTGTTAAAGTGATTTCAGGACATTTGGCTGATGCTTTAATATTTTGTTGTTCAAGATACATTGATTAAGAAACATTGAAAATTTGTTTCAATTAATCAAATCTGACTGGTGACCACTAATATCCATAATAAAGCATCTGCTGCATATCAGTGTGGAATAATAATAATAATAATAATAATTACATTAAGCTCTGGTGACAAATGCGGTTAAATTCTAATTGGACTTAAAAACCAGTTGCATAAAATAAGTGGCAATTATCTATTTAGCAGCTCAGACAGCAGTGGCACCAGTGGAATTCACTATGAATCCATTTGCCTTACATGCACAATAAATCCCCACACTTGGTTCATGCACTCAGCGTGATTCATTATAATGTTCATTCCTCTTCATTGTAATGTTCTTCCATCCATTTCTGAGGATTATATCTGAATCATATTCTGCATTAGGGATACTTGCTATCTGTGCAAAGGCCTCAGCATAAAATGTGCCAAGGAAGGCGTGCAACCCTATTATTTATATATTTTTAGTCCTCACATCCTTCCAAAAACAGAATATTGAAATGGATGTAAAGACATTCAGGGGAAATGTTTACAGTTTGAACATCGCTTATGACCCTGAGTTTAGTCCCTTATTATAATATATCCCTGCTGGCACAGTTTCCCATGACTTTTATTCTGATTGCTTCTTCCCTCTCAGCCTTCAGTTCTCTCTCTTTCTCCATTCTCTGTATCCTCATGTCCTTTCTAGGATAACAAGAGTGCATTGGGCCTACGGCTGCATGCTCCTTTAATAAGAACATAAACATTGATGTGCATGTTTAACTTTTGTGTCACTATCTCTTATTCTGTGGCTCTGTGGTTCATTACAAACACAATGTCATGCACAAGTCCTTTGGCTTTTTATTAGCCAAATACTGTTGTTGTATTATATCAAAGCTGCCTGCATTAGATCATGAAAAGTCATCATAGTGATAAAAACACAGACGTTTAACCAAATTTGTTAACACACCGAATTGTATGAAACTTTCAAAATATCAAAGGTTTTGTTTTGTTGTTGTTTTTTCTTCAATTTGTCCAATTTAACTTTGCATGACAAGCTTGGCATGTTGGAGTTTTTATGTATTTATTTTTACACCCATCATTTGAGGAGTGACATGTATGTAACATCATAAAAAATGCGTGCTCTCATCTGAAGCTGTACAGTAGGTAGCTAAATACACTCATTCTTGTCACTTGTTCATTATTTAGTGAACTGTGTCATTTACTAATGAGCAAGTATAGATAGCAAGTATTTAGAATTATACAGTACTGTAGCTTCTACAGAGCTTGTGTGGGAGATTTATTCAAAACAGAGTTACTAAACTCATTTCTATTACTGTACATAGTATTGACTACACTGCCTGATCATTCAGATATGATTTTATCACACACAGTATGACAGTGTTGCCCGGAAAAAAAGGAAACATTTTTAACGTTAATAAACCAAACTTGGAACGAGTTACCAACCTGTCATTTGAATGAGCTCAAATTAACACATGTATTAACACAACCACATACAAATCTAAGCAATTATTTCATCCTATCAGTTTTTCGGGCTTAGAATTATACAGTACACATCTCAGAGTTTGTGTGGGAGATTCACAAATTAACTTAAATGATCCAATGACTATTTATAAATTACTCCAACTTAAAGTGAATTTTAAAAAAGCTCACAATTTATAGTGAATTGTGGATGTATCATTTTTACTTTTACCTCATTAGCATCTTACTTTGCCTTGCTGTCTCTCTTCAGTCTCTCAAAATACATTTGCTACTGAGTTAGAACAGTAGTTCACATTACTGCAGCTTTAAAACAGTATAATGAACCATTCATTTATAAAAAGAAATGGTTTCAGCATAGTGATTTTTCATTTGTAGCATTTGTAGTTAAACCCAGCCAGCCTCAAAAAGCATGAACACAAATGGTGGGAATTGTGTTGTTGACATGAAAGTACACTTCCTTTCTCTATTGTGCAGTGTTAAAATCACTAATGATGTCAACAAGCTTTATACTTTCAAGTGCTCAACATATTTTCACAAGATTAATAGTTTTGTGAATATTCCAATTGTATGGTTTGTTTTGGCCCTCCACATAAATTGCTGCCATTATTGGAACACCACAAATCTGATATTTAGAAATTAAGAATAAGCTTCATAATGAGCAATGTTAAAGTTGTGCTATGTGCCCAAGCATTCAAACTTTATGCTTTCATACCTGGTGTGTTCACGCTGAATGCGAAAACCAGTGAAGTTATGCACAGATGATTCCCCTCTTCCTTCCATAATGGCTTTAGAAGATTTGCAATATAGTTGCATGAACTAATTTTATGGCACCTACCCACAACCCAGATTACTCTCTTTTATTGTATGTCAAAAAACAACTTCTTAGCACATTTTGAGCTCCCTGGACAAATGAAATGAGGTTGAACGTAGACAGAAAGGCAGAAACACTGTGTTAAAGACATTTTGACAGTAATCATACAAAGTAGATTCACCATGTTGCACCAAGATTTTTCTTAGAAAGAGTACAGTATCCACAATTGTTTGCGAAATAAAAAACCATTTGCATGCATTTTCCTCCACAAATGTCATCCTGAACTCACTTTTATTGTTCCATGAACTATCCCTTTAAAATCATCTCTTCCTGACAGAAAATGACCATAAAACTGTTTTTGTTTAACAAAAACAACTTGCCGAAAGTTTTTATGACATGACAAGTCACACTTTCAACAGGCTAAAACAATCGCTCAAAGACTCTTAATATAGAAGACTTTGTCTTAAAGTTCATTCATTTACACCCGGTTGAGATGTCAGTGACTTGACAGTCAGATCAACTCTCAGATCAAGGTCATGCTTTGACATGCTGTTATGCAAACGAACTGCTATATGCTGCCAAGTGTAGGTGGAAATATTATTTTCATAACTGTTAATTAGCATCTCTAAGATAATGAAAAATAAAAAAATAAGGTTGTCTAGCTGATTAGCACTTTAATTTCACTGGTTTCACAGAAATAATATCCACACCCTCAAAACTTAATATTGATTTTTGTGTAAGAATTGTATGGAATCAATAGACAAACAATTGGAGGGTGTTTTGTAAATGATGATGAAGGTATTTCAGGGTTATGGACGAGTGAAAGTTATAACATGGATTCATATTATGAATGTTATTAAATAATTATGTCTTTTTCTCCAGTAAAATATCTAAAATTATTATACATTTTAATCAAGTAAGATAAGAATATAGGCTATATTTTCAGACTGGCAAAAATAAATATATAAAATAAATAATCGTATAATCGAAACCCATTGGATTCTCAAAAACCTTAAAGAGAAATGCCAACAAACACTGTTCTGACTAAAATACCCAGACTTTCCTATGTGAATTATTCTTTAATAATTTCTGATCATTCATGTAGTCTAAGAGCCGTGATGAAGAATTCCCCCTCATTTGGTCTCCCGAAGATGGCCTCAAAGATTTATTAAAACATGCTATAAAAAGAGTCCGAGTAAAAATAACTGACACTGATATCATTTCTCACCTAGCCTGGCTACAGACCACCTCGGGGATCAACGAGTGTTGAGAGAGAGAGAGAGAGAGAGAGAGAGAGAGAGAGAGAGAAAGTGAATATATATCTGTTTGGTGGTCTTCATGTGGTAGGCAATATTAAGATAACACTTTTGGTCAAATTCAACTATTGTGGCACTTTCATGGATTGAATTTCAACAGAAACCTGCAATGTTCATTAATAAATCCCTAAACTTCATATGGTGTTTATTATAAACTTTGAATATGACATTTGCACATATATTTTAAACAGTATGTTAATTAACTTTAAATTCAAACTTACTGTTAAGCCTTAAATTTATACCTTATTCGTCTAAATATACTGCCTTGAAGTCATTCAGATGATTATATAAAGTCGCTATGATGAGTAAAACTTTGACATTTAGAGCTAATTTGCAAAAATACCAAACACAAACCAATAACTCCTTTTAATTCTGAAAAATAAACAAGGGTTAATAAATGATTGTGGCAGGAGAGGGGCCAGATTGTTGTGGATTAGTGAACCAAATTAAGTGGCATTATGGGAAATATTAAAACAACACAAAGGACTGATATAGGCAAAGTCCCTTATGCTTTGATAATATCCTTATTACCATAGCAACACCATGGAGTCTGGGCTTTGAGTTATGTGCCCTTTTGTCTTGTTTTGTTGTGTTCCATTTCTATTTTTTTATTTAAATAAAAGAAGTTGCTGACCCTGACTCTTTTCGCACAGCTCCAATAAATCTTAGCACAAGAATCTAGACAGTTAAAGAAAGTTTATCATAAACAAGTTCCACTCATTCTTTCATTAACTGTCTCAACAGAACATTTTTCAATGCATTATTTTACAAGAACAACATTAGAGAATATATCACCAATGTGAATGTCTGGTCACGAATCTCACGTAAGATAAAGAAAAAAACAGTTCATGTGAAAACAGGAGTTAAAGAGTTTGACAAGCATGTACTGTAGTGCCATAAAATTAGTGTTTAAGTTATTCATATGCTTTAATTTTTTAAGATGAACTGTTTTTTCCATGGCATTATTGTACTGCAACAACTGTACTGATAAGACAAAGCCACAGCCAATGACCTCAACACATCATCAGTTCAGCAGAAAAAAATGTAGCCTGCACTGCATCTACTATATGAGTCAAGGTCCATAGAGTTGGCAGGGCAGATCATTAGTTTTCCCCCCACACCGCAGTTATCACCTCTGAAGAACTCCTTTCGAAGAAGAAAATCACAAGCATAAAATCAGAAACCTCCAGGGAACAAGACCACGGTCTTCTCATTAACAACTGAACAACATATTTGCTAAATGGTCACTATTGCACCTAAAATCTTTATAGATATCACTACTACAGCCAAATCAGTTGCATGAAATGAACACAAGTTGCACACGATGAATAAATAAGTGCATTGTGTATGTCAAGGCTGGTCCAAAAAGCAATTTTCAATAATCAAACTGTGAAAAATAACACTCCAAAATTTGGAATAATTGCATCAACCGGTTTCTGGGAATAAATATGCCAAAATAAATAAATAAATGTGTGTGTGTGTGTGTGTGCGTGTGCGTGTGTGCACGTGCGTGTGTGCGCGTGTGTGTGTGTGGTGAGTGTGTGTGTGTGTGTATGCGCAAATCCACGTTCATTATCAGTTCAGTTTACCGCTGATTAGAGAACCGGCCTTTCTGACGAGATGCGCATTAGTTATTGGTCGATATTTAGAATGCACCCCTAATATATATATATATATATATATATATATATATATATATATATATATATATATATATATATATATATATATATATATATATATATATATATATATATATATATTATAAAAATATATAAATATATAAAATATATAAAATTATACTTTTCATATAAAAGTCCTTGCATTTATTCAAATTTATTTTATTGTATTGTATTGAATTGTGTTATTATTTGATTGAGTTTTTAAATAGTAACATTTATTTTAAATATAAATATGTTAATAAATATTAAACATTTAGATTTACTGCCATCTGGAGTTGAGCATTTCATACACATGAAATAAATATGAAATGTCATACTTTTTTAAAGGCATTGGGAGCTTTGAAGCTTTATCTTGGAGTTATGCTAGTTGAACTATCATTTAAAAGAGAATGATACAAAATGTGAAAATGGGCACTACAAATGTTATCGGCAGTGAGCATGTCCAAATCAACAAAGGAAACATCCCTGTGAATCACAGCACAGTCTTTATGGTGTACATTCACTCTATTCTCTGCTATATTTGTCATGGAAACAACAGTAGCCTCCTCTGCCAGCAAACCATACTTAGATTTGACTTAATAGAGAGAATTAGCTTTTTTTCATAGCACAGTCTATCTTGTGTTCTCCCCCATTAAGCTATCAGTATGAGTATCATCCCCCAACCACCCCCCACCCCCTAAAAAAAAAAAAAAAAGTAAGTAAAGTAGATTTACGAAATAGCCAGAATCCAAAAAGTCAATGTGAGTGCTGTTTAGCTCACAAATAGTGATTAGTTAAGCCCATCATTAAGATTTTATGGAAATGTTAAAAATACAGCAGATATGTGTTAGCTGTGGAAGCAAAAACCAATAATGGTAAGACTTGTCATAATGGTAATATGTGCTGAAGAGGAGAGACACCTCAACTAATTTGCTCTGAACCATGGGGATTTCAAGCTCGCTTTGCAAGCTAATGATTTTAAAAAGGCTCAATTAGTGAAACCTGACAGGCAGGGCAGGTATCATTTGTCACAATGGTAGAAGGAGACTTTTTGAGGTTAGACAATTCAAAAGTTATTTTGAAAATGTCACTTACTTGTCCAGACAAGGGTGTAATTTTAACTCCCATTCTAATCAATATTTCTTTACTAAATTTATATTCTGGACATTTGCATTTTCATATAAATTATTTTGATGGATATTATAGGGAACATCAATTGTCAAAGTAACCCATAAATTAGATTTATTTTACCAAATTGAACATGAAAGTCAACAGAGTGACATATTAGTGCACAGGCCTTCATGTTTCAATCGGTGTCACACAGTCATAATCTTATGCCTATACAATTGACCATGCACACTAAAGTCGAGTATGTTTAGAATGAACATGAATTTTGTGTGATGTGAGAGTGGCATGGCTTTTCAGACATAGCAACAGTAATGAAGGGTCAAGCTCCAAAAAGGACCAAAAATTAAAAAAGAAATCACATAAGTAATGTCAGAATATTTATTTTGGGATACATTTTTTCTTTAAGCACACTCTTAAATTAATTTGCATAAAACTGTCACTTCAGTGACTACTTACTAGTAAACAATGAGAAATATACTTTGTGCTGGTACTCCCACTTCTTTTAATTTATGGTTGAGCAGGGACTGCACAAACGTCTGCTGTAGCCAGGCAGGTCACAGAACCCAAGGCGTGCTGCTTTATTCTCTGTGGCAGTGTTAAAAACAGCATTTGTGACAACTTAGATTAAGTTGGAGCCAAGGATGTTCAAACAGAGACTGATAATGAAAGTAACCTCTAGACTGCTGACTCTGTGAACCCCCTGCTGTAACACGGCCACTATCTCTACTTGCCAAGCAGGCTTCCATGCTCAGCAGCGCTTCAGGGGAGGCCCGCTCTTCTGACACTGCAAAGCAAACCGGATACGAGACTGAGAAAATAGGATGACTCTGTCGTACCCAAAATAGAACGAATGTCAGATGGAGTCAGAGCATTTTGGAAAAACTTAATCTGTGTGTCAGTTTATCAGCTGTATGACCTGCTGACTACAGAACTAGTAGCCAGGTTTGCATGACCACACAAAACATGGCAAAGATGCAGCAGACCTGGAAGCAATGTGAATCCACAGAGACAAAGGGGTAGAGCACCATCCAGTCATTTTTCAGTGCACTCTTTATGATGGCAGCCAACGTTGGGGAAAGAGCAGGGTCAGAGCATAGTGGAGTGAAAGCCAGACCCTTCCCAAGGTCAGTCTTGTTCAATACATCACACCACCTCACCCTGTGGCCTCCACAAGCCGACACACCATGGCCAAATACACATGTCAAAGAAACACTTCTTGCCAAAACAAATCACCCAGAGGGCACCCCAACCAGATCATTCCTCTCAGCTCAGGGCCTTTGTGTGATCTTCTTTCTGTGATGCAAATAGGAGAGAATGGCAGACTAAATACTGTAAATAATCATGTGCTCTCTAGTTTTAATTTTAATTAATGCAAAAAAAATAGCAAATTAAGCCCCATCCCATGTGTTCACAACAAATTCGTCATTTCTGGGGAAACTGGCACAAATGCAACTGTGGTTCATTTATTAAACGTAATAAATTACGGTTACGATTTAGTGCATGCAGACAAAACGCAATGAAACTGACAAACTGGACAATGTTTGCTAGTGATCAGTAACAAATGTCTGGGAGCGACTGAATGTCAGACATTTCTTGGAGGTCATAGCAGCCAATCATTTTGATGACAGGCTTTGGCTCTGGCATTTCAGAATGGCCAAATCAATGTTTTCTTATTTATGAATAACTTGCTAAGACAAAGTCATATGATTTGCGACTAGAATATTTTCTCCCATCATAGTTTATGCATAAAAAGCATAAAATATATAATTTATCAAATAAAAAAGTATCAAATGAAAGCATAAAAAATAGAAGTATAAAAGTATACAAAATGACACTTTTTTTCATTATGCTTGCTCAATTTTATTTAAAGTGTTAAAAAAAGTATTAGTACAGGCAGAAATTCATTTGAACCTAGATTAATAAATGCTATAAAAATATTGCTTATTTCACAAAATGTAATTCATTAAAATATGTTAACAGTTCTAAGCTTATATTAAAGTGTTTTAATTCACATTTTGGAAATTAAAATAGCTTCATCCAAAAACATAATAATTTGCATATAAAATTTGTGGATGGAAACCTACCTGGCTATACACACAGAGAGAGCCAATCAAAAAAAAAAAAAAGAAAAGAAAACAAGGAAAGAGCTAAAATGACCTATGAATGTCTCTTGAGGGATACTGCTTCCCAATCGCATTCTTTTCCAGACAAGTCCGTTGTTTTTTTCTGAAGGAAACATTTGCAGGATAAATTTATCTTCTGATCCAAGTCGACCTACTTTTTTGCAGATTACACTCTAAAAGAAGATTTTCCTTTCATATAACCCTACAGCGCATACAAGTATTTAATATCTTCTTTTCCTCATCTCCATATGTGCATCCTTCTAATTTAGGGCCTCTTTGTTTGTCTTTAATCACGATAATAACAATACAGTATAACAGCGCACCAACAACGGTGCCAACCAGGTGTTCAGAGGAAGTGATTAATATTTTCTATAAGGTCACAACAAAAGCTAGTTTCAGCTGTGGCACCTTTTTCCAGGAAAATGTCTTATTGAAGCAGCCCCGGCTTCCCGGTATACACCTCAGCAGTTCACGAGCCTCCACTCTTCAGATTTCCAGCTGAAACCCAATGTGGAGTCAGTTTCCTCAGAGACCTCTAACAGCTTTTTGCATTAGGACAGAGGGGTAACCACAAATGCCACAAACTGTCACTGACACCATTATGAAACTCAGCCCCATACACATGCTGTAATACACATATTCAGAGCTCACACACACTCATAACCGACACACGCCCTCCCCAAACCCAGGCCATTTATTATTAATACAAGAAATCATTAAAGAATCCTAATTGGTGATGTGCTCGTGGAGTCTCCGAGGTGTGCAGGGTTCTGTCAGAACTGATCTCCAGCCTTCCAGTCTTTTGATAAGATGGCAGGACACCCTGCTTTCATGTGCTCCTCCTGTTGACTGCAAAAGATGTAATTTAAATCTTCCTATCCTTCTCCTCCCCATCCCAGGCTGATTAGCACAAACCCGCTCCCAGACTGGCAGATGCTAATTCAGGAGCCCTTGTCTGGGGAACGTTGCCATTAGCGGCAGGTAGCACGCCGACGCGAGATATGAAAACCTCCAGACGACTCGACCCGGCTGTCAATCACAGAACTGAAGTCAGTAGTTCAGTACAGCTAATGATACCTCACCAAAGTCGTGGGGTAAAACTACAGGAAAGATGAAGAACGATGTGAAAACGTAATCAGACGAATGCTAATAACGGGGTGACCAGCGGTACAACTGGCTCTCTGGACTCCTAATGACAGTCAGTGCCCGGAGCAAGAGACCAGGGTGCTGTAAGACAACCTCGGCTGTCTAATATCTCTCTCATTATGTCAAAAACTTCCAGTCTGATTCAAAAGCTCACACTAATGGTTTAAAATAACATCAATGACGTTTGTCCCAACAGCCCCCACCTGCAAAACATAGGCTAACGAATGCGTTTGACTGTAAAAAATCAGCAGTGACCGGACCGTCGGCCTGTCAGACAACACAGGCATGCTGAGATCTTACCATTATCCAGGAATCTTAGCGATGTCTGGTTTGACAAAAGCAATCATGGTGACAGCCCATAGCAGTGTCTGACAGGGCTCTTCGTAAACCCAAAGTGTGACTGAACCAGTCGGACACTGATTATGCAGGCGTAGCACTGCTGCCAGCACCTGTCAAACCAGCTGTCTGCTGTCCAGAGGTAAATAAGAGCCTCTAGTCATTTAAACCACTATTAAAAAGATTACTTTAAGCTCCAATTCCAGCCAAGGGCATCATGGACCTATTTTTTCTTTTTTTATTATTATTTATTTTTATTTTTTTGTGGTGTCCCTCGGTTTGAATCAGCTTGACTCTTCGGCTTTCAGCCATTCATGCACGTGAATGCTAGCTGACCTGCTTGCAACTGCGCTAATTCAAAGCCAGTTCATTACATCCGAATCTCATCATCATATTCTGCCGCTGGTCTCCCTCTGGTAAAAGCTATTTAAATGAGTCCCATTGGTCACTTGTTAAAAATGAGGTTCCCAAAGCCCAGTTGTACATGATTGATGGCAGACAAAAGTAGCATATCGTAGCTGGTGTATGCAGTGGACGTACGGTAGCGTTGGGGAAGCTACCTTGAAACTGTAAAGTAACAAACATAATGTGAAGTAGTTAAACTACAGTCAAGCTACTGTAAACTTTGAAAATGCAGTTAGCTTCATTATAGCTGATACTGATAAAAAAGTAGCTTGACCTGTACAGCTTGACTTTACCTTGAAACTAAGGGGGAAACATTTTTTAAAAGTAACTATCCAGTTATAGAATTTATGGTGTATTTCAGTAGTTTTCTGGTACAAATACCAGTGTTTTTGAATGAATAAAAATTCCAAATTAGAGTGATAACATCAAATTTGAACTGATAAATTTTCACTTAAATCTCAAATCACTTAAAAATGAGTGCTGTCAAACAATTAATCGCATCCAAAATAAAGGCTTTACATAGTTTACATTATATATGTATGTGTACTGTGTATATTTGGTATGCATATATAAATACACACACATACAGTATATGTTTTGAAAATATAAATGTATTTACATGTATATATATTTATATTCATATGACATATTATATCTAAATATATTTAATATATAAACAACATATTTTTGTTAAATATATACATGCATGTGTGTGTATTTAAATAAACATACTAAATGTACACAGTACACACACATATATTATGTAAACAAAAACTTTTATTTTGGATGCGATTAATATAATTATATAATATATTAAAAATATTGTTTGACAGCACTATTACAAATATATAAATAAAGTGACTTGAAAGTGATAATAGTGTTGTATGTACCAATTGCCATTTTCTGCATATATATATATATATGTGTGTGTGTGTGTGTGTGTGTGTATATATATATACGTATATATTGTAGGGTTGCATTTTCATTATTATTATTATTATTATTATGAAACATGCTGCACGTTTTTTATTAAATTAAGCAATTATCAAATTGCAAAAGGCTGTGAAAATACTGTACTTATATAAATACTAGATAACTATATAAAAAAATTACCTAGAAGGTAGTAAATCTTATTTTTAAAATCTGTACAATTACAACAACCATTTGACGAATGTAGATCTGCTACATAGAAGGACCATTTAGGACAAACTGAAAAACTAAAATGAGAGAAAAAACTATTTAGGACAACCCAATTCAATACAATGAATCTATCTTTCCAGTATGAGAGACAGAGAGAGACAAAAGTGTGTTTTGATTACTTCAGCTTGCTCATAATGTGACATTACATAAAGGCTAATCAAATGCTGGAAAATCTATAGCGAGCAGCAGTCACGCTGCTAAACAATTTAGTTAGGTTATTTATTCCCCAACACAATTTGTGTGTGCATATCGGTGCATAATAAGAAAGGGGGCAGAAGGTTCATTGAAGTTGCTGCGATACACATCAACTCATTTTCCCTTGAAACGCAGCACAAATATCACAATAACACACACTTTATATGTACAGCCTCCCAAGAGATGGTGCTGAGTTTCATCCTATTTGCACCCAGAGTGTGAGTGTAGCGCCCAGGATGACAGTTCCATTTCTCCATCTCCCTGCGGTCGGACTCACGGAGCAGCAGGCCACGGAGGCTTCTGAGGTGGGTGCAAGCCTCCAGATCGCCTGGAGTAAGGTTTCTAATTAGCCACTCGCTCCGTAGGGCTGACAGAGGAGAGATGGTAGGGTTTGCTTGCATGAGTGTGTATGTGTTAGAGCATGTGTTTAATGCTAGGCATGTGTGACCAGGGGTGACAGCCTGGTTTTGGGAGACGAGAGGAGAGATTGAGTGCACTGCGATGGTGCCTGGTGTGTCACAGTTCTCTTGGTGAGAATGGCACCTCAGGCTCTGCTGGTGATTGCTTTGATGTGAAATGATTTCTCTCTACCCGCCGGCGGAGTCCGCAGACCGCGGGTGCATTTCGATGCCACCAGGCCCTCACTTAAATGGGCTCGCTAATGTTAACTCGCACACTCGACACGCACACCTCCACAACACAAACTGAGCTAAGTGAGAACACAGCTGCTGTTCTGATCATCAGGTAATGTCCCTGTAGGACAGACCCGGCCCATCAGCTTGAGAGGTGCAAATGAAACACACAAAGGGTGACGACCGTGAAGGGTGGGAGACACACGAATGGGCTATGAGCTCAATGGCACAGTCTTCAAAAAATTTAACTGTGTGGAAGTCCCTTGTAGCTAAGGGATCTTTTAACTTTACTAAATTTCCACCTAGACTCTTAGCCCCCAAATAAAAATAAATAAAAAAAACTGGAGAGAGAGAGAGAAAAAAACACATTATAATTACTAGAAAATAAGTCAAAGTGGAATAAAGAAAGGTTTGTGCTTAATAATAAAGAAATATTTACACTTCATAAGGTTTCATTTGTTAAACATTATTGAATGAAATCGCATTAACAAACAATTAGCTATTTTTACTACATTTGTTTGACCTGTTAACCTGTTAATATTCACTAAGAAATATACTAATCTTAAATTATGTTATTATTCATTATTATTACATTAACTTGAAATGTGTTTATGTATATTCAAGAAAAATAATCTAAATTAATAAAATTATATAAAATAAGTATTTTTCTTTTGTTTTTATTTCATTTGCATTAACTAGTTACGGTATGGATAATGTATAGAAAAAAACTGTACATAACTTTTTTTAATTTGAAGCAGGGGTTTTCATATTGTCTAGGAATATTCACGTTCAGTTCAGTTGAAAAAAGAAAAGGAAAGGAAAGGAAAGGAAAGGAAAGTGTTACAAAAAAAACAATTATTTCAAATGCATTCTATGTAACTTTCTATGTAAAGTAAGCCCGAAAGGTATTACGGTTTATATAAAGAAAATATAAATTGATTATTGGTTATATAAAAAAAAGTAACTTGAGCATCAAATATTGATTAATTATATAATGTTTAGATATTATAAATATTGACTGATTGATTATATACTTGTGTGTGTGTGTGTGTGTACGTACAGTGCCTTTCGAAAGTATTCATACCCCTTAATTTTCTTTTTCACATTTTCTTATGAAGTAGCATTATGTTAAACTGCTTTAAATTATGTTTTTTCCCACATCAATCCACAATCCATTCACCATAATGACAAAGCAAAAACAGAATTGTCACAACTTTGTAAATGTATTTAAAATAAAAAACTTAAATAAATACATTGCATAAGTATTCATACCCTTAACTAAATATTTAGCTGAAGAACCTTAACAGCCTCAAGTCTTTTGGGGTATGATGCAACAGGCTTTGCACATCAGCATTTGGCAATTATCTGCCATCCTTCTCCTCTCCTCATCTCTTCACCTCTCAAGCTCTGTCAGGTTGGATGGAGGCAGATGCACATTTTCAGACGTTTTCTACAGAAATATTTGACTGGGTTCAATCCCAGTCTCTGGCTGGGCCACTCAAGGACATTCACCGAGTTGTCTATAAGCTACTCTTGCTGAGTGTTTAGGGTCATTTTCTTGTTGGAAGGTAAACCTTCTGCCCAGTCTGAGCTACTGAATGCTCTGACTGTCTCTATATTTTGCTGCACAAAGCGTTCCTTCTACTCTGATGAATCCCTCAGTCCCTGCCACTGAAAAACGGCCCCACAGCATGAGGCTGATACCAGCACACTTTACTTTTTGGATGGTATCCTGCAGGTGATGAGCAGAGCTGGTTTCCTTCAAACGTGGTGCTAAGATATGTTTTCATGTGTCTTAACTATTCCATCGGTGGGTTGGCATCCAATTTTAATTTTGAGATTCAAATATCCTTTTCTTTTTTTTCAAATCCCTGGCATCCCCTGCGAAATGGTTCTTATTTGCTTGAATATGAATCGCCCATGAGTGAACGTCATAAACGTCATGATTAATTTAATCTGGAAGGGAAGACAAACATGCCGAAGACCTCAGCTGTGTGGGAGCACTTTAAATTGATTGAGGACATGAAAGGCAGTGTGCCAGATATGCGATTTGAAACTGGCCTACCACAACAACACATCAAGTTTGAAAAATCACCTGAGTTCTGAAGTAAGCCTGTAGTATATTATTGGTGTAAAAAAAAAAAAAAAAAAAGAGTTGCTTTTATCCGCCATGTTAATCATTAATTTTACACATGATAAAAACGTGCACTTAATTTGCTTAGAATATACAGCAGTCATAAAATGCATAGAGTAGCCATAAGCCTAATAATAATCTGTCTGTATTAAAAGTATTACTCTTAACAGACCTGTGTGTTTTGTATCACAAGTAGTGTCCGTTCTCAGAGCATAGGCCCTCCCTGCGTGAGCCACGCCGCTTCTGGCTCTCGCTGTTCTATATGGTGCGTTAAAGTCATGTCAGATTTATCGTATTTATGAGTTAAACACTCATGAAAGCCACCACAAAGTCTAGTGGGTAACTCTGAATTTTATATACTGTATTTTCCAGACTAAAAGTTGCAGTTTTTTTCTTGGTTTGGCTGGTCCTGCGACTTATAGTCAGGTGCGACTTCTTTATCAAAATTAATTTGACATGAAGCGAGAGAAATGAACCAAGAAAAAACATTACCGTCTACAGCCGCGAGAGAGCGCCCTATTGCGGATGTAGATGGTAATGTTTTCTCTTGGTTCTTGGTTCTAAAAATGCGACTTATAGTCCAGTGCGACTTATATATGTTTTTTTCCTCCTCATGACGTATTTTTGGACTGATGTGACTTATAATCAGAAAAATACGGTAAGCTCTGAGTTGGAGGCGTGTCAATGAGAAACATGACATAATTGATGGATTGATGGATGCAACATCTTTTGTTGAAATCGATAGACAGTATTGCAATATAACAATGAATATGCTATTATGCGATACAGATTAAACTGGCTTCATAAATTATTTCTAAGAAATTAAAAAATGCAGAGCACACCTGATGCAAATTCTTTGCTCTTCATTTTCTATAAGCAGAGTTAATAAACCCTGTTGTATTTTCTTGTAATTTATTAAAAGAAGGTACACCACCATCTTGTGAATGCACCCGACGTCGTAATTACTCATAAGCCAGGAGGACTTGAACGCAGCAGTAGTTTATTAAAAGTTTATTCATTTTGAAAGTGTGTGTGTCCATATTGCACCAAAATGGAACTCTGCAGTCCCTTGGGTCCGCAGCAACACACCTGCCAAGCGTTAAGTCGATTGGATGAACGGTTATCGACGTAATAAAAATGTTAACATACAGACACACAGAGATTCCCGTCTTTATTACACCGTGTCTACACCGGACATTTGTCGTGTGGCCACGCCGTATCCAGTGTAAACAGCATAATAGGTTATATTTTGTCGCGGCGTGGTGTCCGATGTAGACACAGTGTTAAAAGAAGAATATGTTCAGCCCCCTCCCTCCGAAGCTTCGAATATTCTGTGTTGATTACTACCGAAACTTTGAAGCTCAAAAAATGGTATTCGGACCAGCCCTAGTGTTAACTGAAGAGAGGATTAAGTCTTGCCACCGCCATAAAGCCCAGATTGGAGTATTGCAGTGATGTTTGTCCTTCTGTAGATTTCTCCTGTCTTCACATATGATCTTGGAGCTCAACGAGAGTGACCATCAGGTTCTTGGTCACCACACTAACCAAAGCCCTTCTTCATCAGTTGCTCAGTTTGGCCAGAAGGCCAGCTCTAGGATGAGTCCTAGATGTTTCAAACTTCTTCCATTAAGGTTAACAGAGGCTACATGCTTCTGTGACCCCTTCAATGAAGCTGAATTTTTTTCTGAACTCTTCTCCCGATGTATGGCTTGTCACAAAACTGTTTCTGAGCTGTACGGCGGTTCTTTTGACCTCAGTGCTCAGATTTTGACACTGATATGCATTATCAGCTGTCAGACCTTTTATTAAAGAGATACTCCACCCCTAAATGAAAAGTTTGACATTAATCACTCACCCCCATGCATGTCATTCCAAATGCATAGAAGCTTAGTTCATCTTCGGAACATATTTTAAGATATATTGGATGAAAACCAGGAGGTTTGTGACTGTCCCATAGACTGCCAAGTAAAATTCATTGTCAAGGTCCAGAAAAATTGTCAAGGTCCAGAAAAGTGTATTAACATCTATAAGCAGGGGTGCACATAAGTGGTCCGCAGGTCTGCATGTGCGACCAAAATAAAAAATGTGTTATATACATATGTTCTGACAGCACATTTGCCTTACCGACATGGTTGACAGCTGTTAATACACAATTACCATTTTTGATGACAAACTGTACTATATAGGTTTTATTTTCAACCTGAAAGCATAAATCTAGGCTATGCCATGCTGTTTTCAAAGCACAATGAAAAACTGTGACATTCATTCACTGACACTTCAATCAGCAGCAGCGCTAAATCCAAAAAGATTTTTGCTTTACCATTATGGTGTATGGAGTGCAGACTGATGGAGTGGGAACAAATTATTTAAAGCAGTTTAATAACATAGGACAGCGACATAAAACGTGAAAAAAAAATGAAGGGGTATGAATACTTTCACAAGGCACTGTATGTATGCATGTGTGTGTGTGTATATATATATATATATATATATATATATATATACATATATATACACAAACACACACACACACATACAGTATATAACATTTATATAAATTTTTTCTTGTTTTAGTGTGCTCACTGGTATGTCTATAGGTATATAGGGCTCAATTCCTGAAAAACTCCTTTAATAAAATACATGAATAAGTGATCACAGGCTTTCATGATTGCATTTCAATACTGATGAAGCCAGTAGCTAATTTTCTAACTAATTACATGGTCAAGTCACCCAGGTGTGTGAGCATATGTGCAGTGTGCATATGTGTTCTGGTGTGTGTTTGTGGATACGCTGTGCTGCTGGAGCACCTTGACTAGGGTGGAGGTCTCTAACAGACCGCCAGCATCTGCTGCAGTTCAACACCGCGCTGCCCAGACACTGTGAGTGAAGGTGCAGGTATAGCCATCAATTAGATTTTAACAAATGACTTTCTAAGTGCATTACCTAGCCGCTGCTAAATCGGTCAACCCCTCCCTTTCCCCATCTCAGAGGGGACAGCAGAGAAAAAGCGGGAGATAAGAGCAGAACTTTTTCCCCCGTTCTTTTCCACAGTGTTTTGTTCCACATCAGGGCCAGCTGCTTGTAAAGTCAGCTATGGCCAGGGGCGCCGAGCGGTGGATCGAGAGGGGGGGACCTAACCACATCTCTGGGGGCCGAAACGGGAGGTAGGGACATGGAGACACGTACTACAGACCGTGTCCACCCCAGGCTAAGGCCGTAAAGGCCACTCGCTTTCTCTCCTCCTCCTTCTCAAGCTACGTTTTAAAGAGACAGTTCAACAAAGAATTTAAATATATCATCATTTACTCACCCTCATGCCATTCGACTTCATTCAAATGAAGTATCGTATTACAAGTACTGTGAATAATTAAACCAAAATTAATGCTAAAAATGTACATTAACAAAAGGTTTTTATGATTTTAGCAACAATAGTGATGAAAAATAAATGACTATGGTCTATGACTAATGACTATGGAATATAAGTATTCAGTTTCAATTAAAATATAATATGATGGAAGACAAAATAACACCTCAACATAATAAATCAAATATTTTTGAAGATTGATGACTTACAAATAATCTAAACATAGTCAATGTCAGAGACTGACCAGTTTAAGATTCATGATGCTAAAGCTGGAAAGGGGAATGAACAGTAAACTGAAGTAATTTGTTAGCGCCCCTAACAGGTTAATTAGAGCGTCAAAACAAATCTGACATATACTGTATATACAGAAGAGCACAACGGACACACATTTCTCTCTCTCAGTCTATTTAAAGCATATTCACACAAATATAACTCATAAACTTTTCTCATCTTTCACTGTAGTGCATTTGTGGAGCCTCTCCATTTCTCTAAGAGGCATAACAGTGTGACACCGATAAAAGTTCAACGGCTTTCACTTTATCACAAGTTTCTGAGTCACACACTCCTTTCAGTCAAGGCAATATAACAGTAGTGATTTAGTGGAAATGACACGTTGCCATAAGCTTCCACAGACACACAAAGCCCAGTGGTGATAACTGCTGCCGTTAAGGCCATATTTCAGTCTTGTTATCCTCTTTGAATGATTTCCCAAAATGTTTTTGTGCCACTAATGGCACTGTAGGAAGCACTTAAAAGCTTGCCAGTATGAAGTCTGTGACATTCAGAACTGAACTCCAACTACTGAAAGCTTGCCTTTTTACTCTGTAGAAAGACATTCTGTGAGTGTGACTTAGACTATTTGCTATTTGTTTGCGCAATGAACAGCAAGAATGCATGAGATGTTTCTCCAAAAACATGACAGACTTGCCACTAAGACCTGGGTTGTCATGGTTATGTGCCAGCAAAGAGCTTCCTGAATAGTACATTATTCCTTACCTCTTACTGAAACAAATTAAAACACAAAATTCAGCTGCAGCCTAAAAGGATGAAACTGAGCTGAGCAAAATAGCCTTACTCAGAATCTGATTGACTGCACTGCATTTGCTTCACATGTGGCATAAATGTCAACTTTGAACTGAATTTACCATTTTACAATGTGGTCTTGTATAATAATAAGCATAGCCAATTCATACATATATTTTTTTATTACTAATAAAAAAAAAAAAAAAGGATTAAAAAAAAAAAAAAAAGAAGTCAGCATTTCATAACAGAAAGTAGGGAAACTGCTAAAACAATGACTACATAGACATTTGGCTGTTTGAGAAAAGAAAAGGAGTGTTGATAACAAAGATAACAAAGAAAAAATGTTTTTCTTATATTTTATTTATTTATTTATTTTAATTACCTACTCTGACAAAACTTTTACAATAATATAGAAAGTAAACATGGTTTAAAATTTATTTTGACTTTAAAGTACTTAGGAAGTGTGTCATTTAATATCTGATGTATAACTTTCCATCCAACCTGAATATTAAGTTTACACACATTTGTAACCATGCATGTACTGTAGCTGGTCTTTGGCCTCTGAATACAAGGCAAGTGATATGAATAGAGATGCTGGTCATATAATTAGAATATCAACAAAAAGTTGATTTATTTCACAAATTCCATTCAAAAAGTGAAACTTGTATATTCATTCATTACACACAGACTGATGTATTTCAAATGTTTACTTATTTTAATTTTGATTATCATAACTGACAACTAAGGAAAATCCCAAATTCAGTATCTCAGAAAATTCGAATATTACTTAAGACCAATACAAAGAAAAGATTTTTAGAAATCTTTGCCTGAATTATTGCAGCAATGTGGCGTGGCATGGAGTCGACCAGTCTGTGGCACTGCTCAGGTGTAAGGTGTAGTTGAGAGCCCAGGTTGCTCCGATAGTGGCCTTCAGCTCTTCTGCATTGTTGGGTTTGGCATATCACATCTTCCTTTTCACAATACTCCATAGATTTTTTATGGGGTTAAGGTCAGGCGAGTTTGCTGGCCAGTTAAGAACAGGTATACCATGGTCCTTAAACCAGGTTCTGGTAGCTTTGGCACTATATGCAGGTGCCAAGTCCTGTTGGAAAATGAAATCTGCATTTCCATTAAGTTGGTCAGCAGCAGGAAGCATGAAGTGCTCTAAAAATTCCTGGTATACGGCTGCGTTGACCTTGGACCTCAGAAAACACAGTGGACCAACACCAGCAGTTGACATGGCACCCCAAACCATTACTGATTGTGGAAACTTTACACTGGACCTCAAGCAACGTGGATTGTGTGCCTCTCCTTTCTTCCTCCAGACTCTGGGACACTGATTTCCAAAGGAAATGCAAAATTTACTTTCATCAGAGAACAAAACTTTGGACAAAACCACTCAGCAGCAGTCCAATCCTTTTTGTCTTTAGCCCAGGTGAGACGCTTCTGAGGTTCAAGAGTGGCCTAAAACAAGGAATGCGAGAGCTGAAACCCATGTTTTGCATACATCTGTGCGTAGTGGTTCTTGAAGCACTGACTCCAGCTGCAGTCCACTCTTTGTGAATCTCCTCCACATGTTTGAAAGGGTTTTGTTTCACAATCCTCTACAGGGTGCGGTTATCCCTATTGCTTGTACACTTTTTTTCTACCATATCTTTTCCTTCCCTTCGCCTCTCTATTAATGTGCTTAGACACAGAGCTCTGTGAACAGCCAGCCTCTTTTGCAATGACCTTTTGTGTCTTGCCCTCATTGTGCAAGGTGTCAATGGCCATCTTTTGGACTGTCAAGTCAGCAGTCTTCCCCATGATTGTGTAGCCAACAGAACTAGACTGACAGACCATTTAAAGGCCTTTGCAGGTGTTTTTAATTAATTAGCTTATTACAGTGTGGCACCAGGTGTCTTCAATATTGAACCTTTTCACAATATTCTAATTTCCTGAGATACTGAATTTGGGATTTTCCTTACTTGTCAGTTATAATCATCGAAATGAAAAGAAGTAAACATATGAAATTAGTCTGTGTGTAATGAATGAATGTAATATAAACGTTTCACTTTTTGAATGGAATTAGTGAAATAAATCAACTTTTTGATGATATTCTAGTTATATGACCAGCACCTGTAAATAATAAAAACAAATCACAGATTCACAAAATAATAACCATCTCTGGGTGAAGGCTGGTTTAAACATTGCATTCTGTGGAGAGCCACTTATTCTCTGAGAGAATCGAGTTCACAGATCCTTCATGTGTGTGCTAGACTTACACACCCCAGCTTTTGTTTATTGATAGAATTAGTGTGGAAATTAATTTCCACTGCACAGACAGTGTGGCCTCACCTTTGAGTCTGTCTCGCTGTTTGGAATGTGATAAAGCAGAATGTAATTAAATCATTTAGAATGCATTTTTTACAATTGTAAGCCATATTTTGTTTCTTTAACTCACAAACTTTTTCATTATAATTTTTAATGCATAAGCCTCAGGCGTCAAACACATCAAGATTGGTGGTTAAATAATTAGATGGTGGCACACATTACGTATGTTACATTTTTAGGACATGTTTCATGCTGTCCAATTAGCCAAAAATATGGCACCCAACAGCACTCTGCTCCTCCACTCTCACCTGTCTTCAGGGTGATGAATCATCCCCACCGTTATACTTATATATATATATATATATATATATATATATATATATGAGGACAGTTTTCTACCTGTTTAACACCGGATGGGGAAATCATGAGTCTTAAACTGTCTACTTAAACTGCTAGAAAAGGGCAAACACACTTTTGAAGTCAAGTGCTTACTGTTTATACTCATATATGAGGAGTGTGGAATTAAAATGAAGGTTTTGACAGCCTTTTCCTAGTGAGGCGTTGTTATTTCTGTCGCTGTATAGCTTCTCAGGACATTTGGGGTGGGCTTTTAATGTCTGTGCAGAGTTCATTAGGAAAAACACTAATGGTTTAACGGTTTTAGACTTCATTTAACGGTGCATACAAGACAAAGAAAGCAAACTAAATATTCTAATTACAAAAAACAAATTGTGCTTAAAATAATTTATTCTTATGCATTAAGTTAAACTATATTTGGTACTCAAATAATTGTCTAAACTAATTAAATTCTAAAAATACTGATACACAGTGATGAGGATTTTTTTTTTTTTTTTTTTTTTGAAGGTAACATGACAGTAGATGCTACAATGACTTGTCTTCATAAGTGAGTCACTGAATTATTTATTCAACAGGGTCATTCAACAACACTAATGTATTCAGAAATGAAATAACTGTTTTTATGAATAAGTCACTGAATCATCTACTGATTCACTCAACTGATTAATTCTGGAAATGCACAATATTCTTCTGGGACTTTTTCCATTGGCAAAGCAAAAATAGACAAAGTAGCTGCCAATAAAATGCAGGTTATTCAGTAACTGTTAAGGGGCATATAATTACATTTCTAAGTGTTGCTCTGAATATCAGCCATTATTTATTCATTTTCTTTTATTTTCTTTTTTCACACTCTTACCTGTGTGATATTGCCTACAGAAAGATTAAATTATAGAATATAAACACACATTTTGAATTAATAAAAACAAGTGATCTAAAAAGATTATAAGATTGCATATATATTGAGAAAATTATCTAGAAAATTATCTCTAAAACAAGTTAATAAGGTTTAATCACTCCACAACTGATGTTTCACTATTATGTAAAAAAAAAAAAAACTGCTTACTGACCTTGTAAACTTAAAGTCTGATAGCAACCGAGTTAAAAAGCCCAATGTCTTTTACCAACCACTGTTTTAAAATGCACACTGATTTGCCACAATTTTTCTTCTAAATGTGCTTATGCACATCTTACCATTATTTCACTTCATGTCTCTAATGATGTCTTTTCTAAAGATTGTATGACTCGTGAATATTTCTACAGTAAGTGTGAAACAGCTGTTGTGTGAAACATGGGACACACAAACGCACTAAAGTGTCTGTGATTTTGCAGAGCTGTTGTCAACACAGAGACTGTTTTAAAAACACAAGCGAATCGAACGCACCCCATCACCTTGGTTACAAACATCAGCTTTGTCCACGGACTAGAGCTGAGTGAAACGATTAAATTGAGCACATTAAAAGCAGGCTTGAGAAAATGACACCACATCCTGAGAAGACAGAAAGGATCACACAGACTTTTCACAAGTTGATGTGGCAAAAAAAAAAAAACTGAACCGCATTGGAGTGTTACTTTAATTAAAATTACAAATGTGCAATTTCTTGAATGAGTCATGCAGTTTATGATACTGAAGCTATATAGAAGCACAAAGGCAGATGATTAACCCATGGGACGAATGGAGCGCTCACTCCAAATGTGTGTGTCTGCTACCCCTAGTGGCATTAGAGCAATACCACACAAAACCAGAGAGAATAATCCCTGAATGCTTCCCCTGACTCCTGTGACCCCCTTCAACCAGGCTACATGCCTTTCTCCCCTCTATTCTCGCACGGCTCTAACAACCCCTCTTGCCTCCCCCACAGAGAGTAGCTTAGGTCATTACAGTGTGCTGTCAAAACCTGTGACTGCTCTGCGTCAGAGGATTAGGAGTAAGAGAAGAAGCACAGTCTTCATTTTTTTCCACCTCCTCATTCCCCCTCCTAAAGTTGACCTCTCACTGTGTTTTGTAGCTACTTTCACAGTGGGTTCCATTAAGGCACAGAGGAAAGGGGTATATGGAATGCACGGATATGGACAACTGGTCAGGATTGGGATTTATACAGCAAGCTTGTGATGATTTCCAAAGCATCCCAGCTTTGCCGGGCACAAAATTATTTTAAATACCTAAAATGCATTACATTTTGTAAATGCAAGAGTTGTAATGTGTAGTAAAAGCTCCAATATATCTCAAATCTGACCAGCATCATTTCACCAATTTAAAGGTCACCCCAGAATGAAAATTATGTCATAATTACTCACCCTCATGTTGTTCCAAACCCATAAGACCTTCATTCATCTTCGGAACACAAATAAAGATATTTTTTAAAGGGGGGGTGAAATGCTATTTCATGCATACTGAGTTTTTTACACTGTTAAAGAGTTGGATTCCCATGCTAAACATGGACAAAGTTTCAAAAATTAAGTTGTACGTTTGAAGGAGTATTTCTGTTCCAAAAATACTCCTTCCGGTTTGTCACAAGTTTCGGAAAGTTTTTTTCGAGTATGGCTCTGTGTGACGTTAGATGGAGCGGAATTTCCTTATATGGGTGCTAAGGGCGCGTCTGCCGGAAGAGCTCACGCTCCCGTATAGCAGAGCAGAGAGAGGCTGTGCACAGACAATCACTGATCACAGCGAGAGCGTCGCGAAATGTCACAAAAGGAGTGTGTTTTTGGTTGCCAGGGCAAGACAACCCTGCACAGATTACCAAAAGAGAAACAGCATTAAGGGACCAGTGGATGGAGTTTATTTTTACAGAGCATCAACGGAGTTGTGCAAGTGTTTGTGTTTGTTCCCTGCATTTCGAAGATGCTTGTTTTACAAACAAGGCCCAGGTTGACGCTGGATTTGCACATCGTTTATTTCTTAAGGATAGGGATGCAATCCCAACGAAAAAGGGTCACGATCGAGTGTTGGAACCGCAGGCGGTGAGTAAAACTGCTTCAAATATCTCTGTGTTGTTAACTTAGCAATCAGCGCGTAAGCACATCAAGTAAACAACATGCGATGTTGTTATCAAACTGCACGAGTAAAACAGCTTCAAATATCTCTGTGTTGTTAACTTAGCTATCAGTGCGTAAGCACATCAAGTAAACAACATGCGATGTTGTTATCAAACTGCACTTTCCACATGTACAGCTTAAAAAAAACAAAGTCGTCAAACTTAGTCATTTTCCAAAACCGCTAAGCAAATATATACAGTTTCAGTACATACCACATATAGACGCCTTTGCTGATGCTGCTCTTGTTAAATTTCAGCTTCTGGATCTGTGTCACAGCTTCCAGACGCGCTCAACACAAAATCCTACTGGCGCTCGTGATTCTTTAGCTCCGCCCACACGTCACGCCTCTAGGCACTCGTGTTTTTCCGGGAAAAATCGGTACAGACTATCTTTCTCTTATGAATATAATAAAACTAAAGACTTTTTGGAGTTATGAAGGATGCAGTACTACTCTATAGATACTCAAGATTAACAGGATATTGAGTGAAAACGAGCATTTCACCCCCCCTTTAAGAAATCGGAGAGCTATCTGACCCTCCACAGACAGCAACGAAACTGAAATGTTTCCAGGTCCAGAAACGAAGTAAGGAGATCGGTAAAACAGTCCATGTGACATAAGCGGCTCAACTTCAGTTTTGCAATGCTATGAGAATTCTTAATTTTATTTACTCAATAATTATTTTCCCCTGAGTAACATCTTCTGCCATTTTGGAAAGAATACCCAAGAACGTATTTGATGTAGTCAGTGTTGTTTACGTTCAGGGGAAAGCATGTGCATTAATGTGATCTGCATAATAAGCATTGTTTGATTAGGGGAAAGCATGTACAGTATATCCATTGTAATACAATCTAAAATGGTTGAAGACGGAACTCAGAGGAGAAGAATGGTTTAGTAAATTGTTATTTTAGTTATATATATATATATATATATATATATATAGGCAAAATATTTTCAACATAGACTAAATATTTGTATTTCTGATCATCAGCTGTTGACACTCTAGGCATAGTACATCTATGCACAGAAATGGCTCTGTATATGGGATCACATGAGCTATCAGTTAATATTATTAATCTGTTTAAGAGAACATTAATCTATCAGTTTCGGCTGATATTAAACTTAATTGTGCATGCTAATTTACCCATATTTTTATGTTTGATACCCTTGATGTTAACTAATGGTCACTCAGACTTAGTCACTTAAATGTAATGCATAAAATCGGTATTGACCAAAATGTAAACATCAGTGCATCCCTACTTCTCTATGAATTACATAAATGTAACATGTTTTTATACAAGTTACAAGAATGGATTTGTTTAATACAAGACTAAGTGAAACACAGAAAAGTAGAGAAATAGTTATTATAAATTATTTACCAATCAGTAAACAAGGTAATGTTAAAATCACAAACAACTTCAGTTTTGGTGAAACCGCCTTCATCTCCAAAACATTAAGAAAAGATACAGAGTCTGAATTACAGAACGAGTTCTTGTAACAGAAGACATGACCCATCCAAGCTGGCATCTGAGCAACAGCTACACCTTATCAAGGTTGCGTGAGGGGAGTCCTTATAAATTGGCAGTTTCTCATTAAGTGTAATGTCAGCCCACTCAACAGGCGTGCAAACATAAGATGAGTCCAACAGAATGGCAGGCTTTCCTGTGCAAGAATAAGAGCCAAGAGTAGGAGCGTATCATAGACAGATACATACTAATGACAGGAGTCTGAATATATCATCTCGTAACTGTCTGCCAAGGTCTGTCATTGTCTACCAGCCCTGCAGGATCTACCAGCCCACTGCAGTCACTGGATGAACTGAGTGGGAAGGAGACAGAGTGTAAACATGCCGGAGCGGAACCCGGGGTGAAACCGCATCTGTCAGGAAAACTTTTAATGAGGGTTTAAATGCAACGCCGCATTTACGTCCTTAAACGGGGATGGGAACATGTAGAGGCTGATTTTAAGGGATACAGTAAATCGCACTAAAATCGTTATTTAGTCACCCTCAAGTTGTTCTGAATGTGTGTTTTTCTTCTGTGGAACAAGATATTGTGAAAAACGTCTCAGTTTCTTTTGTCCATGACATTACAGTCAAAGAAGTCCTATGTTGCTTAAAGCCCAACATATCTTTTGTTTTTCTCAGAAAAAAGAAAATTATACACGTTTGATAAAGAGTTTGATGAGAGTGACATCCAATTAAGTGTGTGCAAATAAGATGCTTTCCTTTTCATCGTCATAAAAGGAGAAACATGAAGTTACTTTTTCATTTATCCAAAAACGTCTTGCATAAGATAGCATCACGACTTAAAGCCTGCACTTCATATTAGTTTAATACGCCCGAGAGCTTACTTTAAATAAGTGTGAATCAGCTTGCTAACAAAGGCCTGGGATGTGAGTGTTTTCATGCAAAATACTTTTCTGAAAGCACTATAAATAGTTCTGAGAGGCTTAAGCTCCACTCTCTGTAGTTTTCAGCCAATGGAGGCTGATTCAGGCAGAGCTCCTTCAGTACTGTAAATGCCAGCAGTCTAATGCTCCCTTATGTCCTGCAGTTTTCATGCCCTCTGCTAATCTGAGTTTGGACTCGAAATACACTTCTGCCTGTTCCAGAAAAGCTGTAACTGAAAAAAGATAAGAAAAAGAAAAGTGATATGACCTGCTAAGTGCATCGTGCGACAGGTACCAGCACGCTAGCTGGCCTTGTGCGTCGAAAACGCACCAAATCAAGTTAATTTCTAGTCCAAGAGATGAGTCATGTAGAAGTTGGCTAGTCAGTTGGACGGTTAAGAACATGGCCAGCTGTGCCTCCTCCATTATGGCACCTGGCAGCCGCTGCTCCATGCCTCCGTCTGTTGGTAGCACCAGGCTCCCGGTTCTCACCCAGTGCCACGGGGTACAGACTGCACAGGCCTGAGAATCCTGGCCCGAGGCCCGTCTCTCTCCCCCCTCCCTCCCAGTTCCCCTTATTATCTCATGGTATTCCTGTATTTGCCCTCTTCTCTTTAAAGGACTGCATTACTTCCACCTCCACAAACTTGTCAAAACCAATTTGCTCCCCTATTATCCCCTGAACTGATTTCGCAGTGACCTCCTCTCTCTCCCCCACTTGCTCACCCCTTTCTCCTCAACCCATTGCATCTCTCAACTGAAACCCCAACACGACCTGTGCTCCAACTAAACCGAACACCTCCCCCCTCAATTCTCGCTTCCTGAGCTGGGCTTTACCTGCACAGTGCCCGTCTTCCTCACTCACTATACTCCTTTTATCCAGCTTTACTCTGCAGTCCTTTATCCTTCCAGTCCAAGTCTGGAATACAAAACAAAGCAAGGGGAAAGCAACTAACGCAGAGTCTGAGGAAACACGCAGAAGCTCCATAAAGGCAAAGAGAGCATAATATACTTGACAGCGTATGATGGAAGCGCAGCTCTGTCACCCCTTCATGGCCTCCCCTTCCGCCTCCTTTCAATTAGCGTCTCACCAGTGACAACATGGAGGATCTTCATTAGGGGAGAATGCTCAATTATATCAGTTGATATTCGTTTCCAAAACTAATTATCCCAGTTGCATGGCATGGCTGACTGAGCCTGCCCCTGCCCCAGGGCGCAGCGGTTACTGATGTGACTTGGCTTTGGATGGGAGTTTGGCTCTACTCCATCCATGCCTTTTTTATTTGCTCTAAAGAGGCTAAATACATCCTCTACATGTAATTCAAATTTTTCTGCAGGTTTAGTCTGGCAAAAACACATAAGTGTATTATCAGACACTGATTGGTAGGTAATCACTTGCTGCTTTTATAGTCGTTTTCATTCTTTTGAACACCAGCATTACTATGATTATTGGCACACTAACTTAAGGGCAAAAACACAAACTAACATAACAAGGAATAAAACTAAACTAAAAATAAAAAGTAATAATTTTCCGTGTTTCCTAAACTAACTAAAACAAAATACAAATGAGCACAAATTAATTTTAGGTAGGTTTTTGATGCATGGTTTTAAAAAAACAATAAACTTTATAGCACCCTAAAACCCTCAAGTTCAAATAAAAACCTATAAAAAATTGAAGCTGAATGAAAAATGTATTTGGTGAAAATCAACAAAAACTAAACTGTACTTAACCTTGAAAAAAAAAATAAGAATAATAATAACTATAATAACCTTGATGCAGACAATAAAACATTAATGTTACTATCAAACTAACTAATGACCACACATTTACTTTAGTTTCAAATACATGGTTTCAAAAAAGTTTAACATTTAGAGCCAACAACTATTTGAGCTGTTAAAAAATAAATTCATATATATAAATAAATGTAACCTGTGACATCTAAAACTAAACCTTTAAAAAAATATAATAATTTAAAAAAGATAAATCAAAACTGTATTAACAGTTGAACACAATGCTGGGCTGTCCACTTACTATAGTGGACAGTGGGACTATAATACTTAATTACAGCTCATTTACAGGATTTCTCTACAGTACAACAGACTAAATCACATATAATCCGATGGAAGTGCTAAAGCAGAGTCACAGTTTGGAATATTCATGGGTACATTTATCATCAACATTCAGTGTGGCCCAGAGGGGGATGAGCAAAAAGAGTATTCATATTTGTTATTTTAAGGCAAACAAGCTATTTTTCTTTACTTGTTTATTTATGATTTTCCAAGGGCTCTCTGAATTTACAGATCTGATTAAATGAATACACATGCAGGAATAAATGATGCCTCTTAAATATAGTTGCAGCAGCACTAAAAGTTTAATCAGCTCTCTTATTAAATCTCCGAAACACAGCAGAGATTGTGTCATCTCACATGCGTCAGATGTACCAGCCTGCATAGAACACTAATCTGGAATAATTATCATGTGAGTAAAACCATATAATTAAGTCTTTCAGAGGCACTGGTCCAAATCTTCAGTCAAAATGTTCTAGACTGAAAAAACCTGCTCTGACAGGATATAAAGCAGTTAATTGTGGAAACCAAGTAGTCGCCTGCAGTGACAAATGATTAATCATAGTCTAAAGTGTGAAACAACATGTGAGAAAAAACTAATTTAACCAGCTAGACTTCAATTTCACAGTAAACGAATCTATAGATTTCATGTTAGATAAAAAAAATAAATGAATAAAAAAAAAACACTGCAGAGAGGTCTTAAACGAATTGTAACACAGAACTAGATTTGTAAAAATGTGTGAAATTCAGTAAAATCACTTCCCTAAAACCAGTACTCTTTGCAGTTGTCTTATTTGTCAGGTGCAAAATATCATCTTAAATCAATTATAAATGAAAATGCCTCAGTCTCATGATTAAAGTTTAGGACTTTGTGTCTCTTTTGCATGCTTGCTCCCTTGCTAGCCATATTAGCTCCATAGAACAGACTATTAGGTTCATTTCAAAGTAGCTGAGGCCAGACTGATTATGCATAACTCTCCAATTCCTGCTCTCCCTCCCTTTCCTAAACCCTTTATCTGAACTCACCCCCTCTGCCTCTCTTCTATCAAGCCTCTGTGCCCTGGTTCTAAATCCCTGGGTCCGCAGTCCGGAGGTAGATCACTTTAATTCTGCTTCATGGATCTTTTTCAAAAAGGACCTGAGACCCGGAGACCCCAGAACCAGTGACCGTAGGTTGAACCCAGACCAGCCAGCCGGGCTCAACACACTCGTAAACACAGCCATCATCTCACATGCTCCCTTTTCCACCCCACACTTTTGCTCCCTCCCAATCAGGCACAGAGAGTATTTGATTCGGCCTACTAAAGTAAGTGCCCCCACTCAGTTTGTGGGATATATGAATATGACACACTTGACCCATGCTGTTGTTCATTACCTATATGGCCAATGCATGGAGGGAAGAGGAAAAGCTATCAAATAATGTCCCAAATTCTCTTTTTTTTTCTAACGTCACACCTGGCTTTCCACAGATTAGCTCTTTGGGCTCTTTCTTCAAAACACAGAGTAGCCCTGAATTTTGCTCAATGATATACTGTACAAAAGTGTAAACAATACAGAAAAGGAAACATCTTTTAAAAACAGATGTGGCAACAATATACTATTTGTATTAATAATGGCTTCTTATGGCTTTAAAAAGCTTTTATACAATTTGCAAGTAAATATAATTTAAAATGTAAATATAAATAAAATTTCTCCAAAAATGTCATGTTTTGCAAATGTAATAAAGCAATAGACCTTAAATGTGTACAATGAATAATTATTACAAATTCTCACATATTTTTTTTTTTCAAAATACAGTTATTATTACAAATAAGATAGTTAATTCATAAGTACAATTTAGTTTTTTCAGAAGTCGTAGCACAACCTGAACTAACCTTTCTTTATCATAGAAAAGCAAAATTATGAGACATTTAAATAACAAAAGCCCTGACATTTATTCAGATATGCAAAACTAATTTATTTTAGAATATGTGCTTTTAAGTCATTGCATATAGACAAGAATGAATGCTATGTCATTAAGCCACATACATGTTAGTTACACCTTGTGCCAAAACTTTGTACTCCCCAATAGAGGAAAACAAAAATGATGCCCAAACCCACATGAGATGGACGAATGAGGTTATTCATCATATTTTAGAATTCTAGTAGTCTGCAAAAAGCAATTACGAGAACCTAACATGATATAGTTCATGTGTGGACCAAAAAATAACATGCAACGTGTACTGGCAAGACTTTCTAGGAGATCAAAACGACCATCATCTGGTTTCCAGCATCCCAATAAATGACACATGGCTTAAGGCTTTCCAAAGTGAAAATGGGATTTACAGTAATAGTGTCCCTAGGTAGAAACGGATTAGACTGGAGCAGCTACCTAGGGATGATCAAATGAGCAATTTCTTCCGAGATGGTCACCATAGCAATGACCTTTCTGCATGCCACAGATGGCAAGCAGTAGCATATTTTAATAAAAGTGATAAGACATTTTTTTGGATATCGTTTTCCCTATAAGCTCAAAGGTACCCCTCTGGTGTACTATGATAAAAATTCAGTGCAAGCTTGGAAAATGTTAGTCAATAGACATCAGAACATCTGAAGACGTTTTCATGGAGGAAAACTCCCATATTGGCATTTAAGGAGCCTTAAAAATGAGATCTCTGAATAACTGGAAGATGCACACTTGATTTTACTCAAACCTCTTTAGATTAGGGATCTGCAGCTTTACCCGCAGCACCATTAGTTCTTGTTGAAAGTGAGAAAGAAATCTCCAAATAAAGCTGATGAGGACTGATGAGGACTGACACAAGCAAAGCAAAGCACCAAGTGGAACAGCCCCGGAGCATCACAGTTTGGGGTCATTCTTTATCCCCCTCTGGGGCAGCTCGTTCACACTATCACACCTGTCTGTCAAAAGAAAGACTCAGCAGACGGAATGAAAGAAGAGAGAAAGTTTATCCACGCAAAAGTGAGAGAAATAAAAGAGAAGCACTGTCGCAACGTAAATCACAACAGACAGAAAGGGCAAGGTTTAAATTACAGCTTAAATAACCTCCTGCCCTGCTTTGACTTAATGACCAACAACATTTTAAAGCTCAGAAATAAAACCACCAAAAGAAAAATAGCCAATGCGAGTGAACTGACAATAAAAAAAATGGCAACTAAGTGACACACATATATATATATATATATATATATATATATATATATATATATATATATATATATATATATGTACACACACACTACTGTTATTAAACAAATGCAGGCCTATAATAGGAATAATAAATAAAATTAACTAATTAATTAAAATTACAGAATGATTCTGAACGCCTCTAGCACATTTTAAAGGTCAGCCAAAATTTACCATGAAGAATAGCCTAATAGTTAAGGCAATCAAGGCTACTCTGGGATAAATATTTGAGAAGCAAGTTTTCTAAATGCTTTTTGCTCGCTTAAAATTCATTTTTGGCCACTGTTAATTGATGGATCAACCAAAAATAAGCAAGGATTAGCGTTTATCATAAACAAACACGACATAAATCAGCACAACACGCTGCCACACCAGTGACGATTAATAGCCCATTATAAACTTAAAGAAGGTTGTAGAAAGTTATTTGTAAAAACGTAAGAAGTACAATGTGAGTACAAACAATCCGTCCACTAGACGTGCCTACGGTCAGGTCCGGTGTTCAGGGTGGGCTCTGGGTTCCAACAGCGTCACTAGCGTCTAACGGCTTGATTACTGTTGATTTGTTAATTTACAGCGGCACCTTGTGTTGAGGAGAGGTAAAGCACTCGAGGACGCCATGCGTCAATCAATTCTTTGTGGAAACACTTCATTAAAGTAAATAAATAAATACAATTCAGAAAATAGACATATTTCACCTTCCTGATAGTAGACATATATTGATTAGATTAGATGTTCTCCAAAATTAGATCTGCAGACTTGTATAGAGATATCCAATCATTTGTATCATGCCAGGTATATAATATCTTTCTCAGTTATTATAGAAGTGTATGAAAAACAAATACACCCATTCACCCAAAATTACCCATTTGTCATGCTTGCGGTTTGCTGACTAAAGTCTAAATGAATGAATGCATGGATGGATGGATAAAAAAAAGTGTATGAATAACAAATACACTGATGAATTGTCATGCTCACTGTTTCCTGACTAAATCCTAAATATATATTTGAATGAATGAATGAAAACACCGACTGAACCATGAGGAATAAGCACTGTTTATTTACAATCAAGCACAAAAGCCAAACAAGCCAGAGAGTGTTGTCTTCATATTTATTTCCATGTATAGAGAGACAAGAAAATTAAACTAAACATTCATTTACAACATATTTGAGTCTCATCTTAAAACATCTCTTTCTTCATTATACCAAACCCTTTGTTCCTTACAACAAAACGGCTTTTAAATAGATAATTCACCCAAAAAGAAAATATGTCATTATTTACTCAGGTACACAATTGGAGTTATCTAGTAAAATGTTCCAGCTGTTCTTTTGCTTGCAGTACAAAAAAATAAAAATAAATAGTTGAACTATGTTTAAAAAATAAAAACCTTCATAAATATTTCTGCTTTGGAATGACATGAGGGTGAGTAAATGATGACAGGGGTTTCATTTTTAAGTCAACCATCCCTATAATAGAGTTCATATAGATTAATATAGCCTACAGAATAAAAAGGCGTTTGGCTTTTTGAATTCCTAGAAAGTCGGAGCAATAAATACATTTGCTTTATGCAGAGTAGAAATGTGACAAAATCTGTGTATGTGAAGTTCTGTATGTGTGTGTGCTCTATTAACCTAAAACGCATTGCATGCACAATCCCATGGCAGTACACTTGCTGACATTTGCAGTGTGGTATATTATCAGTATGCATGTTAACAATCACAGAGTATAAAGAGTTCCATAATGGTAATGGTCTTTAATAGCCAGGTCAGTTTGTCTAGAGTAGCATTAGTCTGATAGCAGATGCCAGATGAATAACAGAAGGCTCAGGAGGAAGCTGAAGCCTGTGCTGATTCTGGTGGCGTGTCCTGTCACATTGCAGTCATCAGAGTAGCAGCAGTGAACTTTGACCCCTGGAGCTCTGTAGCCCTGGCTGTTAGCCTGGCTGCAGAAGGATTTGTACGAACACGACTTCATTACGCCATCTAAGAGGACAAGAACGGTATGAGAGCATGATTACATATTAATGTGCCTTGATCCTCATAAGGAAGCTATAGACCTCCTGCTATTTCTAAGCTGGAGCCAGACAGAGCAGTCTGTCTTCCTTAAACACCAACCTGATCCAGTGCCTCCCCTTAAAACACACACACATTCGTTAATGATTTTTCTAAAGATTTATCCCTCTGTGATTTATCACCCACATCCAAGGAAATAAAAAAAATGTTCTCGCCCAGTTTCCTCTTATCCATCCATGCAGGGAGATTAACTATTAACTATGTACCCATTTAACTTACTGCCATGTCCACGGACAATAGCACATGCATCTGAGTAGCTCGGACATGTTTTAGATCCTTGGCGATTACAGTCTTCATCAGTCGAGCCCATGCAGGTGTAACACTTCAGTGCCTCGCCTAAATACAGACAAAGAAGAGGCAAAAGAAATTCAACATTAAAATTCATTTTAAAAAAGTCTAAAGTGTAAGTACTGAAAAATTTATATTTATTGTGTTTCTTAATTTTGTCTTGTTTTCCAATAAAAACAAAAAACATCAAGTTAGTTGAAAATAAAATCTATTAATTATTATTAGTAGTAGTATCATATGATTATGATGATGATGATACACTATTTTGTTTATTATTTTACTATTTCTTTAATTTTTTTCAGTCAAGGCATTGAAATGTGCGTTCTTGTATTGTAACATGATTATTAACAAAAAAGAAATTTAAAACAACAATTTGTAAGTAAGGGTAAAGTAAAAAAATTATAATAATAATAATAATAATGATAATAATAAAAAATATACCTCCACACAATTTATTATTATTATTTTCATCTTTTTTTTTTTTTACCTTTTTTTATCACAGATATTAAAGAGGATGCATAAACCATTTAATTAAAGGAAGGAAATATTCTGTGTCCAGATGAGAACCTTGCATGGCTCAATGCAATGGCTCCATCAATCAAGGCAAATTTTACTTTGTCTCACCGGTGACACAATAATTGCAAACATCCAATGCATTTGATTAAACAAAGCTTGATGTATTTTATGCCATTTCATTTCTAGTGTGGAGACAGGAAAATGTCACTGTACTTCATAATGACTCACATATGATGATGCACACTGTTTCTATTTCCATGATGAAGCAGCTTTAAACAGCAACAAATATGCTATCAATAATATATTTTATTTGTTTCTTCTTTTTTAGAATATCCTAACAGATAATCTACAAATCTTGATCTTAACTTCTTTGGACTGTGAAGTCTAAACAGGACACTGATGTTTTTTTCCATTTTTTCACTTTCGTTTTACAGACCCCAGGGAAGTCGACAGAAGTCACAGCAGAGAAACATGTCAGTGTCTTGTAAATGCCCAGCAGTACATGTTGTGGTTAAGCCTTTTTCATGTGTCTCTTTGCTATCATCTCCCAAAAAGTGCTTTTTTTTTTCCAGCAAACATCCTTTGAAGATCAGACACATAAACTCTGTGACTGTAACACCTTCAGAAACAGACATTCCTTTTAAAAGTATCTGCTATGTGTGTCTTAGAACTGTTAGTTCACCCTAAAGACATCCTTCTGCTGCTTCTGAGTCACAGCTAAACCTTCAGTTCACAGGATATGGTTTTACAGGCAGGTTATTCAGGCTGTTTGAAATAAGGTAAACTTTTAAAGTATAAAATCAGCATGAAGGTTGTGTTCTTTTTCAAAGCATTAATCTAAAACGTCATACTTTAATTCCTCAAATGGACAATAAACTGTCACTTCCTGTCTATTGAGTTTGTCTCAGAGTTCCAACACTCATAACGAGAATTTTTTTAACAACAAATTATTGAATGATTTCTAGATTATCATGTGACACTGAATACTGTAAATATTTAATATTTAGAGTAACATTTATATAAGAAATGTATAGAACACCCTGTTGAATCATATACTCATCCATGATGTCACATAAGACACTAAAGGTATTATTCAACGACACACACACAAATTTATAAATATTTGAAACAAATCGCTGGTTTGGAATTAATGCTATTGTCTCCTTTGTTCCCGACACCAAAAACTTTTCCGGCAGAAGTTAAAAATAAATTTATTATTTATTTAAAGTTATTTATTTTTCTACACACAACATCCATAACAAAAAAAGAACAAGCAGTCTCCAGTTTCTCTATGCCTGACATCAACTGCCTTTTTTCAACTATATCCAGACAGTTATAGCACAATCATACTTGGTGTTTAGTAGGAAATATTTTAGCTATTGATTGTCAATATACATTTGAATAGTTTTGGACTGTAATAAAAAAATAAAAAAATAAAAACGTGTACCTGATTTTAGCTCCTTAGCTGTATTTAAATTATCCCCATTTTAATTTAGTATTAGCTTTGATGTGTAACTGAAAAACAACTGAACTTAATTAGCACTTGGTTCTCAGATTTTCACAGCAGATGCTTTCACAATAATGTTTTGCAGTTGAGTTGTCTTTACACCATTACTTAATGCACTGCTGTTTCTGAATGTACTTCGGGTAGAGAGTCTCTTTTTTTGGGGGGTGTCCAGCAATCTAATAAAAACTCTTTTAGCCCTCAATCTGTTTAAGGGATTGAATTTCACCAGTTATTTTCTGTTAGTCCTTTAACATCTTCCTCAAGGCCAACAAGATATTCTCAGTAATAAGGAGGATGCTTCAAAAGGAGGAAAACTAAAGAAACTAAATTAAATAAAAATGATGAAATACAAAAAAAAATACAAGACTGAGAAGTCTTGAGTGAAAAGCAAATCAAGACGTGTGAGTGTGGCACACTTGCAGTAACTGAGAAGAGATAGGAGTTAAAAAGTAGAAAAAACACAACAAGAGAGAAGTACTCACTGTGAGCGGCGAGGAGGATGAGGCCCAGGCCCAGCAGCATGAAGAAATGGAGCGCTCTCATGTTGCCGGCGGTCTATGGCTGTCAGGTTAGCACAGTAAAAAGCAGGTTGTTTGCTCTTAAAACCCCTGAGCTTAAGCCCTGCTTTCGGTGAGCTTATTCCCAATGGCAGTGAGGACACACAGATTACTAGCCAGTCCACTGAGGCCTGTGCTTCGCTCTTAAGATCTGAATGGATCTTCACCATCTCCACTAATCAGAGATGAGGGATCGGTTACTGTGCTCCACCCATACAGTGCTGCATGCTAGCTGGGGGTCTGATGCTCCCTACAGATTCCATTCAACTAATTCCTCCATATACCGCATTAGTTTATCAGTGACCAAACTCACATCATTTCTCTTTGTGACACAGCAGAACAGTGGACACAACCAATCAAACAGTTGATGGAAAGGCTACTTAAACACGAGTGACCAAAACCAAACCTTTACCCTAAATTAATAAATATATCAGTTTATATTTGTTACTTGCATTTACCTCTTTTTACCCACATTAACTACTTTTTATTATTTGTTATTATACTCCTTAATGTAATTTCATTTGTTTGCATTTTCAGTGATACATTAATCAAATGGAAGCTGTTTTATTATATAATACAATTCTATTTTATACATATAGTAAAACTGCTTTCATTTTATACTACTGTATATTATAGTATTCAGTAAAAGGATCTTAAAACATAAATAATATTGTTAGTATGTTTCCAACACCACCTATAAAATTATTTCGGTTTCAAAAACGTTTCTGTTGTTTTAATTCTTCCTCCTTCCACTATCGTTTTTTAATTAAATTCTACTTTTGCCATTTATTTGTTTCTTTATGTAAATATGTGCATGGTAATGGTAACCAAAAACCAAATTAATGAATGAATAAACTTATAATTATGTATTACTCTTTCAACATTAACTACAGTACTTCCTATATACAATATTGAATAAAATATCATAAAATATATAATTTGATATGATAAATATACATATATATATATGATTTATATTTAATTATTTTATAATGTATATACTTTTATAGTTATTATGTAAATAATCATGTAAAATAATAATCCCTTTTGTTTCCATTTTTTTTTTTTTCTTACATTCCAACATGATTGGAATGATTCTTTCTTTCTTCAATCCTATTTTTCTTAAATTCTACTTTGATTCATTTTTATTTCTTCACTCACTCAGACAGTTTGGTTCTGTGCCAGCATGTAATTGGCACTAATATAATCTGTCTGGTGGGATTTTAAGACCCATCTGTCAGCTAACTAATGCATCTTTTTATGCACATGCGTAGGATCATGTCAGCAAGATTCATTGTTTGTTCATTAACAACATTGCTTTCTTAAAATGCCCTAGTGGGAGGCTAAAAGCATCTGCTAAATGAATCAGTAAATGTGATTGTTCTCACATCAAACATCAAGCCTTTACATTTCACATACTGCCTGTGTCTGTGTGATAGGTGTCGGATAAACAGAAGCTGTATTGCCATCTTTTATTGCACTTCATAAGCATGTCCTGTAAAGCTGAAAGAGCTTCATTTGTCTGAAGCTTCAGCTCTAGCAGGACTGAGACAAAACCATTCAGATTAAATTAGCTCAGAACCACTGACAGTCACACGTGGGTTCATTTATATATCAAAATAAATCCAAAAATAAAACCACACATCAGTGTTGCTAGAAGACAACGAAACAAATGAACAACAAGTATCTACAAACATACACAAGGAAGCAGATAAACTAACAGTATCAAAATCTGCAGTTATGTTCCTTTACTTTTTTCAAGTCATTTTCATATTTACAAAACCGTCAAGGCCTACAACATGCATTTTTTTATAATCATGAATACCACTTTGTGACAACTGAATGATTAATTCATCTGTTTTATATTATATATATATATATATATTCTCTCTGGTCATTTTTGTTTTCATGTTAAGAAGAGGGAACCACGGGAATCAGTTTAACAGTCGGCTCCATCAGTGGTTGTCATGGCAACAGCACTCATCACCTCAGACTCACTATAAACACATACTCTCTGCATGTGTGTGTGTGTGTGTGTGTGTGTGAGAGAGAGAGAGAGAGAGAGAGAGAGAGAGAGAAGAGAGAGCTATACAGAGACTAAAACAAAGTCTACTGATGGGGAGTACTTTCACAAGACCCTCAACATAGGTTAGGTGGTGTACATTAACATATTAAAATGAAGAGAAAATAATTACAGCCATAGACTAGCGTTCTCCCAGTCATGGTGACTCCAGTTTTATGTGAAGACGTCAGTAGTGTGAGATCTTTTTGTTTGGTTAGTTCATCATTCTTATCATTAGTAAGAGGAAAAAACAACACCAAAACAATTGAACCTTGCTCCTTCATCTTTACACTCTTGTCCAGTTATTGTTCTTTTGTCTCTCTGTGTGGTACAGACGGCTAGCTCCTTCCCATCTTGGCAATCAGTTCATCACAAATTTTGGTCAGTTCTTCAATCTCTTTATTCTATAAACAGAATCCAAAAACAAATCATGTTAACCTCTGAATGTTGTTGTTGTTGTTTTTTAGAAAAGATGAAAGATGTTTCTTACAATATGTTGATCAAAAATTACAGTAAAATTGTGAAATATTTTAACCTTAAAAAAGCAGCTTTCTACTTTTTAGCAGCTTTTATTCCTGAGATGCCAAAGCTACATTTTCACTGAAAAAATTTCATCACTCCAGTCTTCAGTGCCAAATGATCCTACAGCAATCATTTTATTATGAAATATGTTTTACTATTATCTGTGTTGTGCTGTTTAGCAAGAAGTTAAAATTAAAATATATAAAAAAAGAAAATCATTATAAAGATATAATATTACTGTTCTAACCTTTGATCAAATAAATGGAAGCCTTGTTAAGCATAAGATAATTTAACAACATTTACTAAATCGTATTTATTCTGTGACTTTCACTGGTTTTATATACAGCCATAAATAGCATATATATAAATTAAATCAAATATTTGTTTGCTGTACTTTAAAAATTAACTAAATGTTTTAACAACAACAAAATGCCTGTAACATGAGCATGTGAACCTTTTGTTCCAGTGTGCGCTCCAGTGAGTCCACCTTCATCTGTTCTTTCCTCAGACTGGCCTGATACGCTGCCTGCTCCTGCTTGGCTTTGACTCTCACCTGAGCGATTTCAGCATTCGCCCTGCGGGTGCCACATAGTCAGAGTCATGCCATCATTTCATTTTTCTTAGGACTCTCGCACAGTGCAAGTCTAACCCTTAATTCACTTAACATTTGTCATTCCTTGTACAAAGCAAAGCATATTAAAAACACATGCATGTGAAAGTTCTGTACGTACTTATCCAGTTTCTCCTCAGCGTGGATCTTCAAGGCCTGGTAGCGCTGCTCCTCCTTACGGACACGAGACAGATACTCCTGCGCACACTTCTTCAGCACATCCTCATTCTGAAGGAAAAAAGAGAGTATATGGTAAATGAGCAAAAGCTATTACATAATTTGAACCTAGAGCCTAATAGTTTTCATTGTATTTCATTTTTGTATGCAACATCCACAATCAATAACAACCAAGCCCTGATCGACATTTTTCTCACTGAATATTCCATTTATCTTAGAATTACAACAAATTACTGAGCTACAAAATGGAATGATTCCACAATGATTTCAGCCTTTATCAATCTCAGTGTAAAGCGACTCACCTTCCGAAAGCCTTCCAAAACATCTTTCATCTTTTCATAGCGACGGAACAAGTCAGCGAGAGATTTCTCCACGGAGTTGAGATCAGCCAAAGCCTGGTCCTTCTCCAGGATCAACTGCTGGATAGTGTGATGAGACAGAGTCTTCTCTCTCTGTTCACCCTCTGAGACATACACACAAAAAACATAAACGCATTAAGATCATATTACACTAGATATACCTGTACAATACACAACAAACAATCAATCAAATTGATGTGCAAATCTGCTTTTGGATGTGGCAGAGGATGATTTTATGCTCCTCTGGGTAGATAAGATATGAAATTATACCCTGCACCACTATGTCTAAATCGCTGATAATGACAAATGAAAATGCAGTTTTCGACTCTGCATCTCTATGATGCATGCAGACAACACACACATACTGTACACACACACACACACACACACACACACACTCAAAGATGTCCAAACCACGGAAACATGGTGGGATGAGAAGACCTTTGAAAGATTTACTCAGCATCTCTAAACTGTTTTTTAGGGAAACATTATAAAAAGTTTATAGTCAAAAGTAAATAAAAATAGTTGCATTTTATTTAATTGTAGAAAATCTGCTGTATGGATCATCTTAACAAACTGGTAAAAAATAAAAATAAAAAAATAAAACCTTTTACTGATTCAACAGAATCATTACCCAGTTGTGTGGCACTTCTTCCCTACCTCTAAATAAATACTACCACATGTTTTATAATCGGTTATATACATTTTTTCTAGTTTTATTACTTTAGTCTAAATGTACATGATTAAAAAAGTTTTTTTTTTTTAATTTTTCAGCAAGGATCTATTCAATTGACAAAATATTTCCATTTCAAATAAATTATGTCCTTTTGAACTTGGTATTTATCAAATAATCTTGGAAAAAGATTATGGTTTCCACAAAAAAAAAAAAAAAATACATATATAAGTTTATATTAAAAGTTTATATATATAAAGCTATTTTTTTAAGCAACAGTGATAATTTTTATTTACTGTACTTTTTCAAGCTTGAGTGTACTTAATTGTATTTTGGCCAAAAGTTACAGTTAGAGTAGTTTCCTGAACACTTATGAGCTGTTAATGGAAGATAGAAGAGGTCTATAATAAAGACCAGCAGTGCAAACCAGATGATACTGAAATGAGAGACAGACTGTATCAGGTTATAGTAAGAGAAAACTCTCCCTGTCTGTCACTGTCAGATGTGGTGGATGCAGAACAAACAAAGAAAATAAAGAGTTGCTGTTACTTACCAGGCATGCCTGAGTGATTTATCAAATATTTATGGGGGACGGAGGGAGCAAAACAGAAAAAAGGGACGGCATTAAGTCAAGCCAGCAGGGTGGGACATGTGAGAGAAAAAAGCGTGTCAGAAAAATAGACGAATTTTAAAATTAATGAAAGTGTCATACTGTGGAATAAAATGAAGCAGGTGGTGAGAGCCAGAAAAGTGGCAGAGAAAATAAACCATGAAAAAAGAAATTATAAGCAAAGACACAAAATAAAGTGAAAAGAAATGACCGACAGCTGGGAAGCAGAATATCAAGGATGGTTTTTCATCATGAAGAACATAAAAAGGGAATGAAAAAGGTTTTTCTTTGTACAAAGAGAGAAAAGCATGTCAAGGTTAAACCAGGCACTCAGTATAACAATCTGAAAATGTAAGAATGCACACAGCCTATACAGTATTTACATGGCCATAAATACTGGACAGGCAAAGAAATCAGATTAATCTATCAGTGGGTGAGAACTGGTAAGGGACATATAGATATTTTGAGGTCAAGTGGATTATAAAAGGAGACATGAAGGCTTGTGCTTGTAACTGACCAGTGTTTGAGTCCAGAGGCATAATAGATTTGTCTGCAAATTAAATGAGAAAGTGACAATAACGTATTCCATATGCGTGTTGGTGTGGCATGACTTGGTAAGGGTTGTGCCTGTTCATTTATAGCAGTGTAGCAGAAGAAAAGCACAGATACATAGAAGCAGAAGTGCCTGAGAGTGTTCACAAAACACAGACTGACAATCCCCAGGAGGTGATGAAATCATATTTAACAATCAATACTCACCAATCATCTCTGCAATAGTCTTCTCATACTCCATAACTATCCTCCTGTAAAGAATAAGCAAAAATCAATTTACAAAACAAATAAGGTGCATATATATATATATATATATATATATATATATATATATATATACTGCCAGATCAGATCTTTTTAAGAACTTTTACATTGTTACAAAAAATATTATATAAAAAAATATATATATATTATCTAAAAAATATTTACAGTATTTTCATCCATTCACACCTGGATTGGTTTCAGATGATCTGCTCACAGTAGTAAGTATGAAATTTAGGTGTAAGCAGGGTCCAAAATGTTTTGTGATCTGATCACCGGAACCACATACTGTGGTAAATGAACAGAAAATATGGTTGGACTTCATCTCTAAAATAAATAATCTTGTCATTTTTCAGATCCTTTACTTTTTTATTTCCCAACATGCAATAACACACTGACGCAGCAAGTGATGCAGGTACTCACGAAGTCAGAGACCTCCCTTCGAAATCCAATCACAAGTGATCCCAGTAGGCGCATTTGACACACGTTCCTGCTAGCTACAGTATGAATCTTGGCTGACCATTTGTGATCGGATCACCACAGACGGATCTTAATACCAGGTGTAAACAGGATTTAGACCCGCATTTGAAAGTGTCCCAAATTGGAAGTCAAACGATCCAAGCTAGACTTTTTATCTGTTTGCACGCATACAGCAAGATCCTCTCTGTGCCAGGTGTCAGGACTGGTTGATAACCCAAATGCAAACTAATAGAGCAGTGCATTCTGAGGTGAAAGTCACAATGAAATACTGAATAAGGTTGGTTACGTGAAAGGTCAGGAAACTGGCATTTGTTATGTCATGTGTTTGACTACAAGAGTTCGGCTGGCAGAAAAAACTTGCTTGGAATAAAGCAGGTTGCCAGCACAGTAAGCGGATGGATTAGCTATGTCTTCCTTAGCCTCTTAGGCCTTCCTTATCCTGAGCCCAATCACGCTAATGAACTAAGCCCCATTCTTATCCACACTAACAAGGCCTAGTCCAGCTGGCTGTAATCTGCAACCCTTCCCGATTACCTTGTTCACTTTGCCCCTTGAATACAAAAGGACAGCTTTAAAACGTGGTTCAATCAACTGTCTTCTGAATTAGACAACACTGCATTTTTATTAAAAGTGCAGCGAGGTGACAAATACTTCAAAAATGCTAAACATCTAATAAAATTGTCACCTGATTTGAACCCTTAGTTAGGAGACTGTAAAGCAGAATCTAATATAAAACACCTTAAAATGGCATTTAATTTTGTGTCAAGAAAGTTTAATGAGTTTTCTGGATGGGTGAACTCAATCTTTTGTCTATTCCCTCCCTTTTCCTGCCTCCAGCTCTGGCACTTCTGACATGTTAAGGCCCTCTTTAATTGGCTTTCTGTTTACGCTTGACTTCAAGAAAACGTAGGAAAGAGATAAACAGATTGAGAGGTGGACTGAGGTTGATGCATGGAGCTGCAAGCATAGCCTTTACGGTTGAATTCCCAGGGATTTGTCAGGTTGAGGAACATATGTAGTGAATGAACGTTTCTGACAGTTTTATTGATTTGAAGTTTATAGAGAGGACATTAAGTGATGGGAAATGTAGGGAGAAATGGGGTCAGCAAGTGACGAAAGCTTCATTCGTCATAGCTCACAAGGGCACAAGGAATTTCTGTCCTTTGTGAACACCCACCTCATCTCCTCCACTTCCCGTCTACTCTCTTCGTATTTTCTCTTCCACTCCATGGCTTCTTTCTCTTTCACAACAATCTGAAATAAGAAGAGTGTTAATTTACACACTTTACACCCTGGAAATTGTTAAACTAGTGTCATTCTGGGTTAACGCAAATCTGGGATGTCCTTTCCCATGTTTCACATTGTAAAAAAATCTTAGAATTTGCATATTTATCAGGGTAATATTATATTGATGAAATGAAAGTAGTGACAAACCTTTTCTAGTGGTGTACAGCCAAGCAAAACAGTTTATCGAAAAATAACAAATTTAAGGTATAGATTGGGTTCTATCAATCGGTTGTTGATTGGATTTTGAGATGTGGTTGTGAGTTTGCAAACAGTCATAAGAAAGGAATAAAATATTAAATATTACATAACCCAGGGCTTTGGCCACCTTATTTACATTTACAGATTTACTTTAAGTTACATTTTCACAAAATGTGAAATAATACGACTAAGATAGAGCTTTTTTTATTTTTTTATTGTGGTGTGGCATCATGCAGTGGGTGAGTATATACCTCTTCTCGGGCAATGCCAAGAGAGTGGTCCATTTCACGTGGCAGATGAGGGCTATCCCCTTCAATGTATCCTGTTCGTGAATACAGGGAGCTCTTCGGAACCCCGCTGTCCCCCGGTGAGGCCATTTCTCTCTGCTGCGTAATAGAGAGTTGTGGAGGAACCATGAAAAACCTGTGAGTTTATTTCTGAAGAACAACATTCACTGTACACATCTTGGAGGGAGGCAGCACATCATCTACAGGTTCTACTCAGCAAAGCCATAATGCCATGGAGAGCAGGCTCTTAGTTTGGGTTCAAAAGCCTCCAGCAGGTTGCGACTGGCCCGCTGGAATGTTATGACCGACAATCCCCAGTGTGAGATGGGTGTGAAAAGCTGTTTGTCATGAAATGTTTGCAGCTGTGACCAGGTCAGAGAGGAAATGCTGTGTCAGATGATGACTGCAGGAGTACAGGTTGATCCTTGTGTTAGTTTCCAAAGTTTAATTAAAGTCCATGAAAAAAAGACTGTATCCTTAAAAACCTTTAATGCAACCAGCTACAAAAAAAGACCGTAAAAGACCATAAAAACACGCTATCGGCATATGTCCTACAGGAAAAGTCAGACATGTTTTATGAATATCTGCTTCAAAAGGCACAAACAAAAACATAGATTTACTGTCAGTAAATGTACTGTAATTTAATAACTAACTTCTGAATATTCACATGTACCATTTTCAGAAAGCAATTGTTTGCATAAGGCCTCTTTATAGCCAGTGATGGAGTGTAGTTACTGAATAATCATCATGTTTAGCCCTTAAACCCACTTGCTGAATAAAGCTGATTAATTCTTCCTAACAGAGCTGGTTTAGGAGATTAATTGAGTTTGACTCTTATACAAGGTGGGGGGCCATGTGTTAGGGTACAAATACAGAATGCCCACCACATGTTTGGTCTGCAAGGAGCATTTAGGCCTAATACCATTTGCTGCATTATTGGAATGCACTCGGATCATGGAAGAGGCACATAGTCATATGGGAGGTACAAACTGCAAAATTAATATATTTCAATATCATATTTAGAGTTGGAGTGATGATCTCAGATCTCCTATTACCACATACTGTACATTAAACATGGTCTAGATTTGAGTCTTGGCACTGACTGCATAACCTAATCTAGAATCTCCCTGAATGCGTGATCCAGCCCAAGGAAACACCATAGCAGAGGGGGAGAAATGAGCCGGAGGAATAACTCTAAATGCAAATGAGAAACAAAAGCTTAAAAAATGAGTATTGCCAAGAAAGAGTTCAGTATAGCATGGGGCTGAGGTGTATTCCTGTTATCTTCAGAGCAGCTGTGCATGTATTTCCATGAACGATAAATTACTGCTAATGAAAAGGTAAAATAAAGAACACGTCATGGAGAATGTGCTGAGGCAGCATGTGAAATGTGTCTGTGAGACTATTTCAGGAAGAGCGTTGTCTAATAATGTATGTTAAAATATTGAATATTTTAAGAAGATCATCAATTCAGGGTAATCATCACTGAACCTCATTACTCCAGCTATATAATACAGTGTCACTCTTTTATATATGGAAGCACTCCATAATCCTAAAATGTATTAATACTATTCTAGAAATACTTATGATACATTAAAGATCAACCCTATTTTGGAAATGAAATCTAGAGGTTATTCAGGGGCAGAAACAATACCTGTGGAATACGGGACGTCCTGCGGCAGAGTTTGCTATCTGTCTGTGGGGATTTTCCTGCAGTTTTCTACAAAAATAACCACACTAGTTTTGACAGAGTGAGACAAAACCTATTACTCAAAAAAAAAAAAAAAGTTATGAGCTCTATTAAATGTTATGTTTATAGTCATATTAAAGGTGCTGTATGTAAGATTTTGACTCTACTTAAGCATAAAAATAGCATAATATGTTTGCAAATATTTAAGAAATATGCTAAGTTAACATACTTGTTAACAATGCTTCAGTCAGTTATTCTCCTTTAAAAAAAATGTGCGTTCCGGGCCAGAATGCCAGTCTTTGTTTTGACTTGTGAAACCCGCCCACTGCCAGTTTACTCAATTGTATTTTGGCACCCCGAGTTGCCAGTTGGCAGAAAACACAGCAAATTTAATTTCATTCATTGTCAAGTGCGCTCTGTCCTGTGTCATCAATCTGGCAACCTGCATGTGCTTCAAGTCTGAGGAGGAGGGACCGGCGGAAATAAACCCTCTCCAATATTTAGAATTTGGACTGCAATACCTAGTTCAACCACTCGTTGTCAAACTTACATACAGCACCTTTAAATGTGTCTGAAAATGGGTTAGAGTTGATGTGTTTTTAATATGTATGCGGCTGTCCTTTAAAGAGTTTAGATTTATTTTTGAGGTAACAATTTGTTGTCAAAAGTTTGTTCAAAAAGTTTTTTTTTTTTTTTAAGGATTATAAGGCAGAATTTATTTGATAAAAAAAAAAAACAGTAAAACGGTACTTTTGTGAAATATTATTACATGTACTGTAATTTATTCCTGTGAGTTAAAAGTTAAGTGAGTAAAAAGTTCTTAAAAGTTTTTTTTTTTTTTTACTACTGTGTCTGGTTCTAAGAATATAATGTTTATATATTTTAGTAATGATTCAGTTTTTTATGGTGCAGTGAACAGAAAGGACGAAGGATGAGATGTTTTTGTCTGCAGACCTAGTTTTCTGACTAATGGTGGTTTAGTCTAAAGGTGGTACAGGGACAGTGGGATTAGAATATATGGACTAGACCTAGTTAGACTTTAGAGGGGACGTTTTCTGTCCTTCTTACTTTAGCCATGCGAGAACTGTTGAGATTCCAGCGGCGTGGGCTGGGCTTCTTGAGGCGAGACTGTGAAGCGTGCAAGACAACATGATGAGAATGGAGCGGCAGAATTTGAGGCATGTTAGAGATGTTGTAGTACGTGTGCATGTTTGTGTATACGAGATTAGTCTGTTCATTCCGTTTCCTGTACAGATGCTGAGACAGAGGAGACGGTCACTCATCCAAAATGACTGAAAGCAGATCTGAGCTAAGCTTCATGTAAAGCCACGTCAGCGGCCTCAAACCAGGCATACATTTGGTCTGTATACCCACTGTATTCAAATGAGTTAGTGTAAATTAGTAACAAATCGAAACCAGGAACTAGCATGAATGTGACAAGGAATTCAGCTATAAAAATTCTGTTTAGGATAAGCATATAAATTATGAAATCTGCAAACCATTCATATTTGATCTAATAATGAGGAGTCTATATACAGCATAAGTTTCCAAGTCACATTGACATTTGTTTCTATGGATCTCCTGTCCAAGCGAACATGCAGGATTGTCACAAAGCCCTGGGAAAAACACACCTCTTTTGCTCAAGAGGGTGTTGGATTGGGAAAAAAGGAGCACCAATCAGGGGACAGGAGCCGGGATAAAGAACTGGGGTGAGATGTCACGTCCACAGTATGGTGAGGTAGTTTATGGGTGGGTATTCACACTCAAACCCAAGGGTGCAGTCAGGGGGCTCGGTTCAGAAGGGGGTATCACACACACACACACACTCGTGCTTGGACACACACTCACACGGGTGCGGGCTGGCTCAGCGCAGTACCTGAGGGGACACAGTGGACAAAGTGGGGCTCTGAGTGATGTTTTTGGCTACCTGCAGAGCCTCTATCCTCAGGGCTGCGAGCACCAGCTCCTCCTGGGCCACAAGGGAGGGTTGAGGGGAGGAAAGGGGGAGTGACCCATGAAGTGGGAATGGGGTAAGGAGGAAAAGAGGGGTTAGAGTTGTACCAGCCTCACGCAAATACTAAACCTGAGGGGGAAAAAAGCTTACAAATACTGTACACACACAAACTGACACTCATACACATTTTACTGTGAACGTTGTGTATGTGGAGAGATCCATTGACCCTTCCTAGGAGTTTTATCACTTTTACTTTTAAAAGGATAAATCAGCCAAAATGAAAATTCTGTCTTTCAGTGGAACACAAATGGAGATATCAGAATGTCTAAAGAGATGCCTTGTAATAACAGTGAATGGGGACCAATAGCTCCAAAGGACATCATAATAACAACATAAAAGTAGTCCATGTGCTTTATCAAATTTCAGAAGACTTCAGAAGACTTGAAACTATAGTAAAAAAATTAAGATTTTTTTTTTTATATATTTTGAAAATAAGTCTCTTGTGCTTCCCAAGGATGCATTTATTTGATCGCAAATTCAGTAAAAACACTTATTGTATATTGTGAAACATTAATAACTTATATATTTATATATCTTATATACTTAATATATATATTACATTTATTCCTCTAATGGCTTTAAGAAGGTCACATGATCCATCAAGAAACATTTTTATTATTATCAATTTTAAAAACAGTTGTGCTGCAAAATAATTTTGTGGAAACCATGATCTTTTGGGATTCTTTGATGAATAGAAGTTCAAAAGAACAGCATTTATTAAAAACAAAATTCATAACAATGTAAAAGTCAATCACTTTTGATCAACTGAATGCATCATTGCTGAATTATTATAATTTTTTAAAAACATACTGACCCCAAACTTTTGAATTGTTGTGTACTATTAGTGTTTTTTTTACTCATTTAGGAGCTTGCCAGCCTAAGTGCCTATTTACTTCTAGGAGTTAGGGCTTCTAGGAACTTGAGGATCCATAAATATGACAGAATTTTCCTTTTCGGTTGAACTATTCCTTTAACATCTCCTGACCCCCAGTACTAGGGGGCAAACAAAAAATGAGAGACAAAACAAAGCAGACAAGGAACATGAAAGACTGGAGGGACAAACAAACACACAGTGAAACACAGCTGAGTGAAGACACACACTCTCACACACACAGCTGCAAAGGTCCAGGGAAGAAGAGATTGTTGGCTGGTAGGCTTCTCTCTACACACCTGCAGTTTTTGGGCGAAGGCAGTGGGGTTGGTCTCAGCCAGATCAGGCTCCAGGTAGCTGAGAGGGGTAGGTGAATCAGACAGTCTGTCTAAGAGGGGTAGATCTGAGGGATCCATGGGGCCCTGGATGGGGGACTGCGATGGGACCGAGAGCAGAAGAGGGACAAGAGGAGTAGGAGGTGTCTATGTGTCAGTGAGGCAGGGCAAGCTTGTATGTAGCCTAGTGCATCATAAAACTTCTACAATAGGTTTACGAAGCTTATGAATAAACATTATGGGGTACTGATTCTGGTGGGGAGACCCTGAGTAAGCTGCAAGCCTAGCAAAATAATTGTCTTAAAGAGAGAGTTCATTAAAAAAAAATTATATTTTTTAAATCTGTCATTATTTACTAATTGGGAAACAGACCTTTATATAGAAAAGAGGCATGTACATTAGTCAAAATTACTCCTTTCAAGTTAAACTGAAAAAAATATTCAGCATATGTTTTTGAAATAACATGGGGGTGAGTAAATAATGAAAGGATTTATTTATTTATGATGCACTGTCACTTTAAGACTGAAAGTAAAAATGTGTAGCATTGTAAAAGCACCAGGTGAGCTGTGTAATCATTATAAGTAACTAAATAAAAATAACCCCATCTTCACACAATTGTGGTGTTTTCTTGTGTTCTGATTGTACGAGCTCCACATTATCTGAGATAATGAAATAAATACACCCTTAATGGCACTGATTCTTTTGGGAATTTTGACTGGTTTGCACTTACCGCTCCATCTCTCTCATTGCTCTGTGTTCGACTCTGAGACTGGCTTTCTCTCTTTCTGCTTTTTTCTGAGGCCAAGGACTCATGAGCACCACGTGGTGGCAGCACAGGTGATTTCCCCTGCGAGATCTGAGCCTCCATCTCCTCAAAGCTCCTGTGAAGAATCAGACCAACACAATTTAACACATGGAATACACTGCCAAAGTAATGAGTAAATCATTGTCAAAGAGCCCATGAGAATTGAGTTTTATGGCTTTAAGTCTAAGTTAGTCAATCTATATAATACCTTCTCAGAAAAAAGGTACAGTGCTGTCACTAGGATGTTACCGTAATGTACAAAAGTTATAAGGCACATTTTTGTAACTTATTCACCTCTAAATTATTCATATTAATACACTAAGGACACACATTGATACTTTTGAGAGATTTTACCTTTTTTGTGTTTTTGAGTGTGGTCTACAAAATATACCTTTAGAAAATATATTCCAGCAAGTACTAACCGACAGACAGACTTCCTGTTTAAACAGAAAATATTTCTACACAGACTATGTATGTATATGTGTGTGTGTGTGTGTGTGTGTGTGTGTGTTTGTTTTACCCAGTACAGGGAGAGTTGGGCTCTGAATCTTGCATTTTGGAAGTCTTTGTTGGACTCTCGGTCACAGAGTCCAGCTTTAGATAAAGTGATGGTTTCTTAACTGAGAGAGCCTGTAAATACATACATACATACATTTATTCAGAAAAAACAAAGCACTGAAATGTAAAATTATTATTATTTTATGTTTTTAAGAAAATTTCCCTCAGTTTAGTGTGCTATGATGATACTCACAGATGCGGAGGAGCCAATCTTTTCCATGTATTCAATCTCATAGTCTGTAACTGCAGAAAAGACAATAGGAAAAGACAATGAGAGAAGATATAACAGGTTAAATGTTTTATAAAGGTTATATAGGAATTAAAATAATATAAGGTTTTCAAAGATTATTCTTTCTATGCTGATCATCAGTTCAGACTGACAGAACCAATATGAGAGTGGCACTATAATTCATCTGCCTCTGTACTACTGACCCAGTTAGTTTCAGGCAGAAACTGCCCTAGGGTGCGAATGGTTCCCTGAAGGTCAAAGGCTCATAAACCGAGTCAGCTTTGGGTCATTTGGGATTGTAGGGAAACTTGTATCATGTGGGAAATTATCTGATGGTTGAATCTCAAAAAACCATTTTAAAACCAAAATCACTTATTTTGGACAGAAAAATCAAGGCTCGTGATTAGAGATAATGTACTGACATAATGAGAGACTCCACTTTCTCACCGTCACTCTGTGCTGGTAGACTGTTCTCACTGACAAAAGCTGTAAAGTCGGCTGGCTGCGGGAAGTCTTGGGGGTCAGAGTTCAGCTCCACCTCTATGTCATGTCTAGTCCATTTGTGACTGGTGGAGGAAGCCAGTTTCTCCTCATCTGTGGCGTGATCTTGTGAGGGCTCGGGATTGGCATCAGGTGAGTGCTCCTGCAGGTGATTATGTGTGGGTGAAGTGGAGGGCGAGAGTGGAGAACACACAGGACAACACTGTTATGATATGAGGTGACAACGAAGGAGAAAAACAGATCATCTTCAGAATGAACATCTGCAGTGAATGTGTGAGTGTACTGTAGGTGAATGTACGCTCACGTCTCAACTTACTTGAGCAGATGGCTCAGTAACCTGAGTCCTCTTTGGTGATTTCTTCACTCTAAAAGTGTTACTGTTTAAGAAAACATGACAGAAATGTGTGGTTATTCTTAAACTTTCAATGTAGAACAAAATACAACATCCAACTATTATTTTTGACAGATGCTGTGCAGATAATGTTCAACTTCATAAAAGTTTTAGTTAAATAATACATACCTGTTTTGATGTTCCGATAAAGGTATTAAATAACATTTTGACAATGCAAATATATTGTAATTCTTACAGTAAACGATGGATCATATTATTAAGGATTAAGTCTCATGAGTTAATCATGATTGATTGGGATATATCAAATATACAGTATGTTTTTCAGTTTTTAGTTTTCTTGTGCAAATGTGTTTTTTATTATTATTATTGTAAACATACTTTTTTTGCTAATGCAGTCTTTACAAATGGAACCATGGCAAGAAATTAAGACCAACAGATACTAGAGATTATTTGGAAATATGCTTCGCAAAAGTATGGTGATTATGCAGTACAGACTTGTGGTTTAGAAAATAAAAACAAAAAAATCCGTAATACTCCACAGTCTCTGGCCTGACCCAGTTGGTTTTAATCCCTGTAGCCCTTACTAAATCGCTCAGTGACCCAAGAAAGTGACAGATGCCTCATATAACAAAAGCATTTTAAATCCTATTCTGTTGCTGTTGTTGGCACATTTCCTAGTTTAAGTGTGATGTTAATATTTAAGGAGTATTACTTTACTCCTCATGTCAAATCTGAAAAGACATTTGTTCTGAAAAAATAAAGTTGAAAACCTTGAATTGTGTGAGAACTACAGAGGAATTATAGAGGAAAGTTTGCAGCTAAGCAAAATATATTAAATGGATTAATCAAAAACAGAATCAAATGATCCAGTAAACTCCCAGATTGAAAGTAATATTACTTAAACCTGCTCCTTAATAGCTGTGCAGGGGGTATTAAAGAAGGAAAATAATGTCTTGCTAATAGGCACAATAAAAGTTCCCTTGTCAACATTCCAGGTCACAGTTTCTGCTTTCTAGCAATAAAACCTGCAATGTTTATTATCCACTTGGCCACCCTAAGGAGGTAAGATTTTTTAAATGAGTCTCATAAAAATGTCTGGATTAGGAATTTATTCAGAAATTTTAGAGATAGACTATCAATCTTCATTGACAAAAAAACTGAAGTCAACAAAGCTCCACTTGGATTAACATGCACATAGTATCACAATCAGTTTGTACCCTTGTGTGCACTAGCGTGCCTGAATCGACTGCACTTGTTTGAGGGTCCATTAGATGGCAACAGAGTCTCATTGGAGAATATCAAACATGGAGCCGAGGAAGATGGAGGTGACGTGGAATGATGTGATGAGAAATCAGTCATATGTATTAAGCTAAATGATAAAACAACTGACAATGAGCTCATGATTTAAAACATGTTAAAGTGGCATTTTATGTTAGCTATATAATTACTGATGCTGATTTTTCCACCATCTCCCTACTTACAAGAAACAACACAGAGAAGAGACATTGCTGGACTTCCTGTGATACATGAGATCAACAGACATGTGGCAGAGGTTGTCAAACAACAACTAACACCCACTTACATACGTGTATCTGATAATTTATAAATGTACACAAGAAAATACACAACAATTAGAAACCATGCACTACAATGGATGATGTACTTTGAAATGAAATGAAATCAGACTTACGATTTGAGAGGCTTCTTCTTGTTTTTGGCAGGTTTGTTCTGGTTGTGATCCTCCAACTCAGCAATGTTATCGTTGTCATTCTCGTTGTCGTTGGATTTGTCAAAAGTTTTCGGAGGTGAGTTTCCCATCTTGCTGGGAGATTTGAAGGTATCGATTGAGCCATCAAAGGAGTCTGCATCAAAGTCGTAAGATCTTCTAGACAGGCCAGGAGAGTTGGGGATACCAGTGTTTGTAGAAAATGGATTAAAGTTAGGGTCATCCCACTTGTTGGGATCAAAGTTATATGACCCCTTGGGGATCGGGATGTCATCAATGTCATTTGAAAGTGCAGGGACAGGTGCATTGTCTAGCTGCTCTGTCTGGGATGGAGGGGGCTTCTTAATCCCCAGTCTGGGCTTTCGGATGGGCATCTTGGCCCCTGGTTTCTTGCCTAGGTTTTTAGGAGGAGGAGTACTGCGTGGTGCCTCTTCACTGTCCTCTGAATAGTCAAACTCCAGTCTGACTGGTTGGCGTTTGGTGATTGGCTGTTCCTCAATGCTGATGGGTTGCTCTTTAGCAGTGGAAGAGGCACGAGGCTCCTCTACAACAACAGGAGTGTCTGAGACCGATGTAAAGTCGGCTTTCCTGCCTAAGACCGGCGAGTTGGCAACTTTACTACCTCCTGTACAGAATGGGTCAATATTCTCAAAGTTGTCCGGATCCCATTTGTAGGAGGCACTGGGAGGGATAGGAGACTCCTCGTCGGGAACAGCTGGAGCCTCAGGTACTGGATCAGGAAGCACCGGTTGGAGCTGACTTGATATTGAGCTGGCAGTGACCTCCTCGGCCAAAGGTGGAGGACTTTCAACTCGAGACTTTATCCTATTCCTCCGTAGGGTTCCAGCAGGACTAGGACTAGGGCTGGGAGAGGAGCTAGCCCTCTCTAGGGTTTGCAAGGGGCTTTCAGGCTGTGGTTTCCCTCTCTTTTTCTCCTCTGGCGTGCTGCTAGAGGAGACTGTTTTGGGAGAGGTATGCTCTGGATTTGAGTTCTGCCGGGAAAGAGGTTTCTTCTTCAGGGAACCTGGACGGGGCTTCTTCACTTTACGAAGAGTTCCCGGAGCACTTTCTGTTCCTATGCTGAAGGACTCTGCTCGTGGGTGAATGGGTTTGTCGAAGGTTCCTCCTGAGAATTTGTCTCCTGGGCTCTCTAACTCACCTGACTGTAGGCTTAGAGAGCGGGTAAGAGGGGCTCGACTTGATGGTCCAGACCCAAAATTTGATTCTGGTAAGGGATCATTAGCAATTAAGTAATCTAGGTTGTAGGTGCCACTAGCAGCTATTGGTTTGTCCTCATCAAAGACTATAGATTGAGAGCGACTGGGAGATTTAAGTTGATTTGGGTCTTGAGCTTCGCTGGCAGAGATGTCAGCAGTGGAAGCTGTGAAGACAGAGAATGGCATGTCACTATACATTTTGAAAACAGATCATGCTTTCAAGCAGATCACAGAAGAGAACTCACATATGTATTAAAATTATTTTATGCTATATAACAACTGGAGAACTGAAGAAGGATAGAGTGCAAAAAGTACTTTTAACATTTGTTAGTTTTGTTTTGATTTGTTTTTCTAGATCTTTCTTTAAAAAAGTTCAGTAGCAATTCATTGTATATCCACTAGAGAGAGTAAAAGTGCAGTGTTTGATAACAAAGACCACAGTACTCCTGTCTCAGAATAATTGAGGTGAAAAGGCAGCCCTTTCTTGTTTTTTTCTTCTCCTTTAAAAAAAATAAATAAGAACAAGAAATGAAAAAAATAACAAGAACACTGTTTAAATAAAAGACATGAGGAGAAACAAAAGAACTGATTAAAGAATTAATTAGACCTCCATATCTTTGTTTCCAACAAAGCACAAACTGATATCTAAACTTTGCATATACCATAGCCATATAACATAGATACAAGGATACAAATAACTATACATATCTACTAAGCTTAGCTTTTCTTAACATTTCCTGGGTTTTAGGGTTAAGACTAGTTAATAATAAATTCTGTTTTCAGGTTTTTACTATTTATTGTTGCTCTGTGCTCTCTGCTAGTGTAAAGTATTTACTTTCTAATGTCTAATTAAAAAAAAAAACACTCCTGAAGCTATTCAAAAAAATTAAAACAATTTGACTCCACATAAGACTATCTGTGTGTGAATTGTGATGGAATGGAAATCTAAACGTACCTGTGTGTTCTTGGGACAATGCCTCTGAGTTGGTGTAGGGGGGCTCTGTTGGGGGCACTGGTGAGGAAGCAGACTTCACAGGGGTGGTGGACTCAGGGGTTTCGAAAGCTCCATCTGAGTCTGAACTCCTGCGAAAAAACAGTGTGTCAGAAGAAGGTCTGAATATATTGAATTAAGAAGTGATTTGATAATCTCATTGAAGTATAAACATCAAGTCGGTTTTGTTTTCATACAACAAAGCTGCTTATCATATCCAGCGCCGATACAGCAAACAAGCAACATCAATTTATGAGACAACACATCACAGCTCATATTTACACTACAGGATCAAATCAATTCAAATACACCTATTAAACAATCATTCATTGTGTGCCAGACCTTATAAACAAACGCCTGCATCAGCATGTGTCTAGTAGGCCCTGGTGGATTATTACAGATGGAAATTAAAGCGCTGAACCTGCAGCTAGGAGACCAATAACAGCAGCTCAAACACATATAATGCTCAGCAATGGAGTCTCTTTTTTTTAACTACTGAGTATCACAGTTGACGTGCTATTTTCACACATTTTTCATTTCAGTCAAGACTACACATTTTGCTTTATACGACAATATAACAAAATATCAGTTTGTGAATGTTTTGGGTCTTGGCATCAGAATATACTGTAAAACACAAATCTGACACAATATGTGATAACGCAGGCGAACATACAGCAACAAAGACGCAGCCTCAGACAGATGTGCAGACCCCCACCCAGTCTCACCGCATTAGTCCCTGTCCTTTCTCTGCTGTTAGCCCACGCTCACCTCTGCCTGCCTTGGATCATATAATCATGCTTGGAGGTCCAGCTGAGGCGCCGGAGGAGTCCTATGGCTGGGTCTGCCCCATCCTCTCCAGATGTCCCTCCCAGCAGCGTGTCCCAGCCCCAGCGAGCCCACTGCAGCGGAGACAGAGCCTGCCACGAGCTCACTGCCATATCTGCCACCGATTACAGCCTCACGGTCACTCATACACCTTTTCCCTATTCCCAATGACAATTCCTGAAATATGAAGCTTTGATTCTATCCCTTTGTGTGTTACACACCGTCTCTCCCTCTTTTTTAATATTGTACGTGCTCTCTTCAGTCTATCACTGAAGGTGGGCTTCATCCAAATGCAACCCGTTGCGGATCCTCGCCACTTGCAGACTCACTGTTTGGCTCTCTCTCTCCCTTTAACACATCCTCCGGCACATTTCCCTCCCCCACAGTCAGGACAGAAGCAGACTTCCCACTCAGGCTGCTGTAATGTAAAGAAAATCTGTGTTTTTTATAAAATCAATGTTTTTTTGTTTTTGTTTTTCTCCATCTTATTTATTTCCATCTGTGCTGAAATATCCAGCTGTATTGCAATTACAGAACAAAACAGGATTTTTTTCTGTTTCAGTCATGGTTCTCTTTGTTAAAACTCATGTTTTCATTATTACTACTACAGCAGGGACTTGGCTGGAGTCATACGCTCAGTTTTGCTGCATAAAACTGATGAATGTACTGATGCTTTCAGTGCAGTGAACACACCCATTCCCTGCTTAAAAAAAAAAAAAAAATCCTGATTGTGTTTTTGATGCTAGTCCTCAGCAACACAAACTAGACCAGTAGCAAATCAGCAGAAACCAGCCTTCTGGTGTCTTCCGTGGGAATGAGTGAATAAAATCGAATCAAATTCGATTAAAGTATTCTTTCATCTAGAGCTGAATAATTTACACAAAAATGTAATCTTTACCGTAGCTTTGAAATTATTATTATTATTTTTTTAAGGGTCCTGTTTCTTGTGTGGATATATCATTAAAGGACTCCTCGTGCACTTTTACTTCCACAAAACCATTGCGGTCCTGAAGAGGATTTTGGCACTTTCGTGGAGTGGGTGCTGGAGAGAAATAGACTGTATTTCTCCATCTGCCCCGTCAAGAAGGACATCTCCATACCCACTCACGAACCAGAGATCAGTCAGCCGTCATCCCGCTGCACAGAAGTACAGCCAGAGCCCACCACAGATGGAGAGCCTGAGCCTGCCGCGACATGAGCCAGCGTGCATAACCACGACTGAGACTATCATCGCCCTGGAGCCTGAGCCTCTAGAATCTTCTGACCAAGTGCGTGAGCCGGCAACACCGTTTTGGTGGAGATAGAGGGCTTGGAGGGACACTCCCGCAGCTGAGGGTGAGCTGCAACTGGCCACTGGACAATTTATTGAGGAACTTAAGGCCATCTTTGAACTATGCCCCTTTCCTATTGCCTGTCCCTTACCTGCTCCTCACCCACCTCTTAACCCTGACCCTCCCTGCTATGTTAGACTGATTTTGTCTGTGCGAGGTAGGGAGAGAAATGTAATGTTTCGGTTGTATTTGGTTTGGCTTCTCTGCGTTCCAGATCACCTGTGTTCCCTTGTTCCATGTTTTTTTTTTTTTTTTGATTAATGAGCTCTGCACTTGTTTCAGTTCTCCCTAATTACGTTTCCAGTTCTTAAGTCCTGTGTTCTACCCTAGTCCTTTGCCTGGTATTGTTTTTTATCTAAAGGTTGTGCTACCCCTTGCTCCTGGATTCCTTCTTTTTCTTGTGTGGATATCAGTAAAAAAATTTTTTTGGATTTGTTTTGTTTTTTCCTGCATTGTGCGCTTTTACCTGCACAAAACCATTACACTTGAGTCACATTTCTCGGCATGTCAAAATGATTGTCTTCCAATGGTGCTAAGTCAACTTTTTACAGTCAGTCAACAGTTCATTTAAATACTGTACCTACAGCATATTTAAAATAAACAGAGGCCAAAAATGACATGATATGCCTGCTGATGTGACGACTGACAATACCCAGCAGTTCATTAGCAAAATAAGAGATTTTCTCTTCATTGCACTGCTAACCTCAGCATAATGACTGGAAGTAGTCAATATCTTTCCTGACGAACATACATGCTTGCTGATCATATAATTTTATTTAAAATACATAAATGCACGGTAAATGGCAAAAGCCCCTCTGCATTGCATCAACTACTCTGAGAAATTAGTAACAATGAAAACTTTTCAATAAAGGTGTAAGTGGATATACTGGGAATGAATGAATGAGAGGTTACAATAATCAATAAGTACAGGTCAAATACAAAATCATTGGGATACAATGCTCTAATATGATACAGGTAGAGAATTAGAGCAATACAAACAGTATGCTCCTTTCAAGTGCTGCGATATATACGGATGGCAAGGAGTGAATTTCAAAAGACTTCAAGTCTAATTTTACATCTTTCAGTGTGTTAATGACATGGGGCGAGATAATTATCAGTTGATGAGCTTTTCAGCCCAAACAGGGATGCTTCCACATATCTGGCAAACACACTGTTGCCATGGTGACGGTGCTCTCTAGACATATGCTCCCATGTGCAAGACATCACACACATTGGCAACGTGCACAAAATCCTGACCGAAGCCTCATATATCCTTCTCTTACACATAGATCCACATATGTACAGGAAGTCTATTAGCACATATAAAAACCCATTTATTTTGTGGTATGGGAATATAAAATACTGATTTATTTCTGAAAAGTCTGCAGAGGAAATTAGGTGGAACGCTGTATCATCAAAATTATGTTTCTCTCAGGGGTTTTAAAAATACTAAGAATGGGTTTTCCAAATATCTGAAACTCTCCTCTAGATGGTGGAAAAATATATAAAATGCATCTCTGTTAATTGAATCTTACTGAACACTTTTTATGAATGCTACTGAGACAGGGGTAATTGCAAATGCCAGTAAACGAAAATAATCAGCATGAGAATCTACAGATGCCGCAGGGTCAAAATATCCAGTAAACAAGTAGACATCTGCAATAAATGAGTTGTAACAATGTGAAAAGCTAAAGGAGACAGAAGACATGAGGGAGTTTCAGGTGAATTGGTCTGCATGGAGACAGCCAGGCTTGTCTGGCACAGAACAGCACTGCTTGGTTCCAGCCACAGACGCTGCTGTGAGTGTGACAACCCACAAGGCTGTTCAAACAAAGCTAACCTAAACCAAGCTATTAGTCTGTCAGAGAGGAGAGTGATTAAGAAGCAGATCTATAATCACATCTGCTAATAACAGTGTTAACATATCACTTACACAATACTCCAGCAGATCATATTGTGTGCATCTTCTAAAATTCTAATTGTAAGCATAATTGAGCTTAAAATGGGCTGAAGAAAAGAGCATCTTGGTAAAATAAATAAATAAATAGTTGTGATTTGCTCATTTTTATGACGGAGGGTACAGGGTGTACTATAGATCGAGGTAATGATAGTGGTTGACCAGTAGAGGGAGACAAAGGCTGTGCTCCAACTGGAATACTAGCATATGGCCAACTGGTGTGTGTGTGTGCATGTTATGCTATGGCAATTGTAAATAGAGTGTTAATATTCAATTTCAAACATAAGCCCAGTTTCCAGTCCTAAGCAAACTCCAGATAACCTGGAAGTCACAGAAGAGGTGGTTGGCCAGTAGTAGGCTATATGCTCAAATGCAAGTCAAACAGTTGAAAAGTTAAGAGAAAGTGCAGGTCACATGATTACAGACTTCAGATGTGAATGCTTAGCAGTGCATCACATGTTTCCCAGTAGATCTGAATGTCAGTGCTCATGATATGGTATCAGTATTCAGAAGTAGGTAAGTGGAATATAAATATAGATCCTTTCATTAAAAGACTAAGAAACATTACAGTGTAATGAGGATACAGATATTGTTCATAATGGAACATGTTTCATTTAGATATTTTGCCACTAAACTGCTATGAAAAATGGAAAAGAAACAGAATTATGGCGTAAAAGAAAGTATAAAAATAAAAAAAAATTCAAGAAGCCAGATTGTGTATGAATGTGTGCTCCCTTAGCACCACAGCTAAATTCAAATCTGGTTGAAGTACTACCATCTAAAAAGTTTGGGGTAATGTTTTCTTTTCTTTTTCTTTTTTTTAAAGAAATTTATACTTTTATTTAGCAAGGGGACATTAAATTGATGAAAAGTGGCAGTACATACATTGAAAATGTTACGAAAGATTACGGTTTAAAATAAATGACCTTATTTAGAACTTTATATTAATCAAAGAATCCTAAAATGTATGTATAATTTATTATTATTATTTATCATAATTATCAATGATAATATGAAATGTTATTTGAGCACCAAGTGAACACATTAGAATTATTTCTGAAGGATCATATGACACTGAAAATGGGATTAATGGATGCTAAAAATTCAGCTTTGCCAAAGCGGGAATAAACAGCATTTTATTTTTATTATTTTCTTTTTTTTACTGTTTCAGATTTTAATAATATTCCACATGGTTTTTAAAAATACATTAAAATTATATACAGTATATATATACAGTATATATATATATATATATATATATATATATATATATATATATATATATATATATATATATATATATATTAATAATGAAGATGGGATAGCATTACATTGCTTAAGCAGAGTTGAAGACAACTCTTGGTGAATGGCAAAAAATTGAAGTTTGTACAAATAAGGCCTTGTATAGGAAATTAAAATGTTGGATTATGAATTCAATATTTTTTAAAAGGTAATGATGAAAGTTTCTTCCACCAGATTCCTATCATGATGTGCTACTTTTACAGTAGGTGAACTAAATGACAAATCTAATAATACAAAGCTTTTAGAGTTGAGGTTCAAACTCCCACATAAACTATGCAGGTACTGTTATGTAAGAATTCTCAAAAGGGGATTGCATAAGCCAAACTTTAGACGCTAAAAGCTATGTTAGTCATGGCTCAACGGGCAGCACTGTATGGTGCTACAATACTTTTACTTAAAGCACAGACCTCAAGAGCAGGTTCAGACTTTGTGTTGCCTGGAGCAAGAAGTTCCAGGTTTTTTTAAACATAGGTCATTTACAACAGTAAAATAACCATTGTGGCCGATAGGGTGAGGATTAAATACAGTAGAATACCTTAGGTGTTAAAATGCTAGAAAGACACACAGTTGGTTAATAGACTATTTTAAAGGCATAGTTGCACAAAAATGTAATAGAGTAATTGCCCTCATGTTGTTTTAAACTTGGGTTTACTTCTTAAGTGGAACACAAAAGGAGCAGAATGTCTGAACTGCTCTTTTCTCTTACAATAAAAGTGGATAGGGATCAGGGTCTGTCAAGTTCCAAAAAAGGTCAAAAGAGGACCATAAATGCATAATAAAACGGTAACACTTTAGAATAAGGTTCCATTAGTTAATGTTAGTTAATGTATTAATTAACATGAACAAACAATGAATAATACATTTATTACTGTATTTATTAATCTTCGTTAATGTTAGTTAATGAAAATACAGTTATTCATTGTTAGTTCATGGTAATTCACAGTGCATTAACTAATGTTAACAAGCACAACTTTTGATTTAAATAATGCATTAGTAAATGTTGAAATGAACATGAACTAAGACTTATAAATGCTGTAGAAGGATTGTTCTTGCTTAGTTCATGTTAACGAAAGTAGTTAACTAACATTAACTAATGGAACCTTATTCTAAAGTGTTACCAATAAAACTAGTCAGTATGACTTGCACATTATATTTAAAATCTACTGAAGCAATATGAAGGCTTTGTTCAGGCTGACTGAAATTTAAGTCATTATTTATTAAATATTTGGCCTTGGAAATCTGAGCTCACCATTTACATTCATTGTATGGAAAACAGTAGCTTAGGCACTCTTGGGTTTTGTTCCACAAAAGAAAGAAATAATGTGTTTTTCTACTGCAAATGATGACAGAATGTTCCTTTTGGGTGAATTATTCCTTTAGATTTACAGCAGGCTTATATCACAAACAGGCATACAGAAACACCACTCCACCCACACTAAATGTTTGACATGATCAATGCCATTCTGCTTTTCTGAATGTCTACAACATAAATAGCCTCACTCTCTCTCTCTTACCCCCTCCCCCTTTTTTCCAACACATCTCAGTGTTCTATTTCAGCAGCATCTCTCTCATTCTCTCAATGCTGCAGCATTAGTCTCCATCCCCCACAAAAAACACATCTCTCTCCTATTAAATAAAGCCAGAACTCCCCCGTCCAGACATCTGCAAGCCTGCCAGACCAACACACATGTCAATATGCAAAAGCACATACAGAGCCTTACTACCGCCAGTAAATGGCTAATGTAAATAAACATGATGTCTGATCGTGACATCACAAAGACACAATAACAATCCCCTCCTCCTTTGTGTGTGCTGTGTCTCTGACAAACACCACGCTTATTACCTATTTCTCACAGCACAGGCATCGCTGAAGGAATACTCACATTCAGACTCAAACCAGGTGAACAAATCAGGCACTTGAATTCAACAACAACAACGACAACGACAACGAGATCGTCAAGAACCTTCCTATCTGCTCCTCTGGTTCTTACTCACATGCTCTCGGGACGCTCCTGAGAGGGACAGGGGGGCTGTCCGTTCTCAGCGGACTCCACTGCTCCCATCCTCTGCTATATGATCTCCACTGGCACCCGTCTCCCTCCTCCTCCCCCCAACCTGCGCCTCCTGTTTCTCCACGTCTCTCGTCCTGAGGGCCCTTGGGCTGGCGTCAGACACACGATGCTTTGCTGAAGTAGATCCGGAGCAGATGGCATCAGGGGCATACAGGCGCCCCGCTCTCAGCCCTCAGCATCCCTTGCTCTCGCTCTCTCTGACTCTGTCTACATTGCATCGGGGGAAAGCTGTATCTCTATCTGTATCCTTAGCAACAATAGAAAAGGACTGTATTGCCTTATGGGTAGAGATATGAAAGGATGCGTAGAGCAAGAGAAGGAGGAGGGAATAAGCGATGCTCCTGCTCTCTAGTCTTCAACTCGGTCTTCTCATTGGCTTGTTGTGGCGCTTGGCGAAGTGGCTGCTTGTTTTCTCCATAACCCCTCCCTCTCTAACTCTCTCACTCTCTCTCTCTCTCTTTCTCGCTCTCCCCAGGGAACGGAGTGCTTTAAAAGATGAGCAGCTTTTCCCTGTCGATTTGAGGTCTCTTGTGCCGATCTGCACAGTGGATGTAAACAATAGCTGACCTCACGCCAAGCTGAAAGACACAGGTCTCTTTTTCACACACCGAGACAGAAACTGAGGCATGTGGGCTCTCCTGTCTTTTGTTATGCAACAACGTTTACAGTTTCTCTGTGTTTCAATTTTATTTTTTTGCCCTAAATCACACAACTAACTCCCCCTGTTAAAATAGAGTGACACAGCAGGTTACTCACATTACAGAAACGTAACTAAATAAAGTATAAATTAACTGCATGTACATCAGACTTGATGACGCTCTGATCTACAACTGCTGTTCTTCCATAGGTTTGCTCAGGTCAAAGTCATGATATATTAACCCCCATGAAAACAAAAAGACATGGCAGAAAGCAGTCATCAGTCCCAATGTGCTCAAATGACAGATATATTCAAATTCGCAATAAAAATGTTATGAAAAATGAAAATTAGAATGAAAATGAGACAACTCAAAGAAAAGAGATTACGAGCCTGAAGGGGACCAGTAGCGATTCTCAGAGGTCAAGCTAATCCATATTGATTTACAGCATGAGACAGCAGCAGTTGTGGGAAATTGGGACATTGGTGGGGGCATCTGAAACATGAGGATTATTAATCTATTGTTCACTCATGAGAAAGCAGAACAAAGAGCTTTTCGCACAGATCTGCCTAGTATAGAGCCTGAGGACTGTACACAGAGTAAGGAAAGTCTTCATGCCCCAAAGTTAACCGAAGCTTTGTTATGTTCATGTGTTTGTATAGGACATGGATATGAACCACTAAAGAAACAGAGATTAGCTAGCCAAAATTAAGATAAACCTGAAACCCTGAGCCAGAGGCCTTTTCACAAAAAAAAGGAAAGTGGGCAGAGACTCTTCAAGAAAAAATGCACAAAAAAAAAAAAAAAATATGCAAGATAAAATATTTCATAAACCATTCATTTTTCTAAAGCAACACTATCCAGCAAACATTAGCAGTGGATAAGGTTATGCTCATTAAATTTTCATTGAACTTTAATGGTGTGGTGTGAATGTGAGGGAGCAGCGGTGAAAACTCCTACAAGCCTCATAATAACTGCTCCGTTCTCTGATAATTTGTTGACTAATGGTCCAAAAAGAAGGTGGCAGTTAATAATTAATATTAATAGTCAAACAAAGTGTAGTAAAAAAGGGCATGCATTTTTTATGTACTATTTATTTGAAATGTTTTCTTTAATAAATAGTATGCTTACATGCGCATGAAATATCACAGTACAAGAAGCAAGGTAAATAATGACCCATATGCCTTTAGCACAGAGAAAAAACTGGTATTAGACAGGAAGAAAAAAAACATTTCTTCTAAAAATCCACTGCCTGCCATTAACAAAACTTTTTGAAAATAGAAGATAAAAAGAAGCAAGTAAAAACATGCACCTGTACACGAAGGGTGATAATTCTGTAGCTTGAGGGTGTTTACACAAATGAGATTCAATGGCATGTTTAAGGCTCTATCATAGTGAAAGTCACTGGTTCTGTAGCCAACCATCCTAATGCTGGAGACCACTTGTCTGTTCAAACCTCTCATCATATTATGACTTCCCTTCTCTCAGCTCAGCGATTTAAGGATGTATGCTTATTTCTAGAAAATCCTGTGCCTGTAGAGGAACACAGTGTTCTGCAGCATCTATATGCAGCTATTGTTTTCTTCTCAGCAGAAGCCAGGGGCTACTTTCCTCTCACTCCGATTTTTAAGAGCAAAAGTGATGAAAAAACACAGCCGTCCATTATAAATTATAGCAACAGCGAAGGGTTTTATAAAGACCTGTCACAAATTTAATAGCTGTCTGTGTCAGACAGCTGGAAGACATGTGACAACTCATTATTTTACAATAAAAGAAATTGTAAAAAATGCTGTCACAGGCAGAGTGAGAGTGTATAGTGTGTACTGACATCTTCATCCTATGCTCAGATGCAGGAAATTGAAAATTAAATTTTCAAGCAGTGCAGCCACTGAAAGATATTGCAAGGGCAGTTTTTTTAAAGATTCATAACATGGGCTTTTAGTATCTAGGCTGAACTAACAGTCAAGCATGGAATATGAATAAGGAGAGCATATTTAGTTATTTCTTTTTGGTCTGGGAGCCATATTCATATTTGCTGTGAATTATGGATCAGTCAGTTGTTTTTTTATTCATTTGCTAATGAACAAGTTAAGTTAAATGACCATAAAACCCTTCAGTTTGGCACCAGTATAAGGAATACAGATATATATGGCTTAATTTTGCCAAAACATACATTCCAATGTTTACCTAAGTGTGTCCTAAAAACTGAACTGTACTGTGCTCAAATACTGGCATCTTAAATATCCAGTAGTGAATACAAAAGCATACATATTACAAATGACCTTCCAAAGAGAAAAAAAAATGTAAGAGTGTGAGAGAAATGAAAAAGACAGATTGCCCTTTCTAGTTGTTTGCAAAAGGAACAGGCTTCATTCCCCTAATGGATGTTTTATGTTGAGATGCATCAAGCTGGTGCCCCAGGGCATCAGTTTATATTTGGCTGGATGGTGGTGCACTTCTGAAATAAATCTCATTATGCAAATGCTACGTTTTACATGTGAGATCTTAAGATTAAGTTCTTGCATCTGCATTCTGCATCCCTTTATGGGTAGATAGGATGTACATTTCAGGGTACTGCACCAGCTACAAACTAAAGGTAAAAAAAAAAATCAAATTTTTTCCATACAGTGTAGGACAGTTTTTAGGATGTATTCCTGTTCTGATGTGTGTTTACAAGCTGTGTGCTGCAGTGGGCAGCAGAGTTCAGTTCCAGCACTGAAAGAAACACATGCACACTTTATCGCCCTCTGCTGTCTGATAGAAGAAATGCATGTTGAGCTCATCAACAGTCAACGTGGCTGAGTCATCCTGCTCTCTATCCAAACACTGCACAGCCTCCGACTGATGTGAAAACGTTTACAAAAATGTGCACAAATGGAAATGAGTCACCTACAATAGTAGCAGCACACTCCATGACAATACAGTATCTTAAATCCACACAGAAAAGTGACTTCAACTGCCAAAATCACCTTGAAACAGTGGGTTAAAATGAAAATATCTACAAAAGGGAATTTTGTTCTGAGAAAAAGCTAGAATCATTTGCTCAGATACTTGGTTTGATATGTTATTGTATAACAAGTGGCTGTAATGAATTTCAAACATTTTAATCAATGATTTAAGATAATTTTAGGGCAAATATATTCTTTATATACAGTGCTGTAAAGATGCATACAAAGCCTGGTGCCAATAGTCTTCATGGTTAATTAATTTCTGGGTGCTTCAATTCTTTCAGACGCAGAGGAAACAGGGTGTAACGAGGAACTCTGTGTACAGTTCTGTACATACAGTACATAGAGTGTATGTCACAAATCCCTCAGGATCATCACTGCTATTATTATCAGCAGCACAGTCAACAAAATAATACAGTCAGATCTATTTAATTAAATCTAATCAGTATTTATAAATTCTCATTAGTTTGATAGTTCAGAACAGAGTAAATGGATGAAGAGAATTTGAAAGCAGCCTTGTGTGAACTGTATTGCCCACGCAGGGAGGGCATATGAGCGGCAAAATCATCCAAGGATCTTAAAATAACCACAAAGCAAAAATACTATGAAACTAAATTTGAGCGTACAGTATCTCTACACTTGTGGCATCCTCACAATCTTCTAAAGAAGAAAAACTGTACACTGTTAAACAATCAGTTAACACACTCAGCAAATGATCATATCCTACCTTGCTGAAGGCTCAGAGGGTTGGATTTGAGGAGGCACAGGGGCAGCAGGGGGAGCCTCGGCTAGACCAGAAGGAGCAAGAGGAAGGGTCTGAGGCTCAGGGGGAGCCCTGTCCGGAGGGGTAGGGGGCGGTGTAGGGAACTCGACCGTGTCCTGGAGCAGGAGGGCAGGGAGGGCAGGAGCAGTGTCGTGCTGTGGTAGGGGTAATAAGGGAGATGGGACAGACACACTGCTCTCAGCAGCCTCTACCAGAGGAGACCTGCACAACACCACAAATACACACACAGGGAACGGTGAGGAGAGACGCACCTGTGAAATCGTTCATTTCAGAACTATTATCATAGCACACAATAGAAACACATTTTTTGCCACTCAGATTTCAGTCATCAACTAAGCTTTTATTCCATTTATTTATTTATTATTATTATTATTATTATTATTATTATTAAACAATTCTCACAACTGGGAAAAATAAATAAATAGTCTACCATTCAAAAGATTGGAGTCAGTATGATTTTTTTTTAAAATAACTTAATATTATACAGAAAATAAATTATTACAGTACCAATAAAGACGTTTATTCACTATATATATAAAAAAACATTTATACACAAGTTTTATGTTTCAAATAAATATTGCTCTTTTGAAATTTCTATTTATCAATGAATCCAAAATGTGTCAGTTTCTGCAAAAATATTAAGCAACTGTTTTTTACATTAATCATAATAAATCTTGATCACCAAATCAGCTTATTACATTGATTTCTGAAAAAGACTGGAGTAATGACTGCTAATGAAAATTCAGTCTACTTTTAGAGGAATACATTTCATTTTAATTATTAATTAGAAGAGAAACAATTATTTACAATTGCAATAACATTTCATAGTAATACTTTTTACTGTATTTTATTTTTTACAAATACAAAATTTATTTGAGTATTCATATTTGCTATTAATTAATTTATAAATCAATCAGTTGTTCTCTGATTTATTTACTAATGAACCACATAAGATACATGTTGTATATATACATTTATACAAAATGTACAACTTTATCTGTACCTATCAAATTTCTGATACAATAATTAATCACATAATGATATATATCATTCCTACCATCCCTACTCCACACTCGGCAGGGAAAGAATGGCAATAGCTGAGCAGCATCTCCAACAAAACCTAATCCAACAGACAGAACAGCAGACAGCCCTTCAGCTGCTCCTGTCAAGGGGTGTGTGCCTCATGTCACATACTAAAATACAACTCACTCCACCACACAGCCTAAACAACTGTACATAGCACTGCTCTATCTCATCAGAAACAGTTGTAGACAGTGTGCAGAATTGCCCTCTAATCAGGTCTACGCACGCATCAAAGTATTACGATCCTCTCCTTCCTTCGCTTTAGCCGGATAGTGGGAGATTGCATGTTAGACATAACCACAAACCACAACCTTAATGAACACAACAAGGTTTCTAAGGCCCCAGAGTTAATGGGAAGAGCACAAACACAAAATCTAATCTCCCAGGAGCAGCTGTGTCCATAGGAATGAGTCCAGACATGGTTTTTAATAGCAAACAGACTGCACTAAATAAAGGCAGCAGGGGGGAGCTGGAGTGTTAGCAGCCATAAAAATAACAGCATCACTACTGTTAGCACAGCCATCATACAGCTTTTTCACAGTCCTAACTACAATCTAACTGACAGAAATATGTAAGGCATAATTAGAGAAGTACAGTGTGGTTAGGTTTGAGCAAAAAGGGGCTGCGTCACACGGTTATCTTTATAATAAATGCCATTATTAAAGCCTATTGTTTCGTTTTATAATGTAAAATTGTTAAACATTTTGAATAAGAGCACCTTTTCAAAGCATCACTAACATAAGTGTGTTCCATTAAAACAAAATAGTTGCACTGGCTATTAATTGTTGCCATGGTAACTGTTGCTTAGCTCTTGTCACGCATCATAAGGCTTCCGAGCCACCTCTCTCTCTCTTTCACACACACACACACAGTTTCATTTGGTCATAAAATCACAAGTGGCTTTATGAAAAAACAAATGTGGAATAAGCTAGCTAAATGACATGGAATAGTTTGGAAATGACATATTCATCTGCTCTACATAAAATGTGTGAAAGCTGGGGACACAGAAGCCTGTTGTATGTGACCTATTTAGTTACTTTGTGGTAGGCAGTGGCACTATAAAAAAATTAGCATGAGCTCTCAAATTTTACATTGCTGTGTTTTTATTCAGCTGTTATGTGTGAGGCGCTAACACAAAGACCAAGTAAAACCTCCTTGCAACTTTCTAAATAACCACAGGAAATAAACATTCTCTAGTTTTTCCCTGAAGGGTAACCGAAGGCATCTTATTAAAATCTGCACAGTTATCTTAACAGGATAATATTAGCATGTACATGTGGAAAGTTGGTAGCTTGCCTAAAACATCTGACTAAAACCATCAGGCTATAGTTTTGCACTGTATTTCATTTATACACAAAGCCTCAAAAGCCACATAGTTCAAAATACCCTCTCCCATATGAAATAAAGTAAATTCACATGCCACAAACGATATGTAGCACAGCATTTTATGGGTTTGTGTCTAAAAGCGGGTTTAGTACAGCTACAGCGGGGTTTATCACACATTACCAAGAGCAAAGGTATCTTAACTGCACCCATAAAGTCCTGTTTAATCTACTTCATTCCTTACAATAACGGAATTTAACCTTCTGTCAACACAGAGCAAATCATTATCATCAGGTGTCTGAGACTGTCAAAACAAACGGAATGAGCAAGCTAGCAAATTTGAAAGAATGAGAGACAGACTTCACAACACACTTCCTTCTTCCCTCCCTGTCTTCCTTTACTGTCCCTCCCTCCATCTATCCACAGAGATCTTTACAAACCATCTGTAATTATCATCTTTCCAAATATCCACAGGGCTGTATTCTCCAGCAGTTGACACTATTAGTCAAATTTAAAAGAGACAAAAAAAAATTTTAACAGCAAAGGAGGTTTAGTAAACTCACCCGAGATCAGTACCAAAAGTAAAGTGTGCAACTATTCTTTTAGGCAAGCCACTCAAAATTCCTCAGGCAGCCACTTCACACTCCCTCTCTCTTTTATTTCTCCGTATCTATCTCTTTCTCTCTTGACTGTATCTATCTATCTACACACACAGAGTAATATTCTCAACTGGAGCGGCCCTGAACTATGGCTTTTGTTCAGCACTGACAGACCTTTTGGTATGACCTCATGTGAGGGCGTTGGTGCAAATAGCAAACACATATGCTACTTAAGTAAGACACGTGCACACACACACACACACATACTGACAGATACATGCAAAATTCCTCTAGTCCACATCTGTGGCAAGCAATAATGAGTGGGCCGTTCAGGGATACTGGGACAAATGCAGAGTCAAAGTTTCTCTCTCTTCTTTCCCTTCATCCACACTCCCTATCCCTTTGTCCACCACTCTCTCTTTCTTTTTATCTTTCTTTCTTTCCGGCTCCGGCATGTCTTTCTAAATGAGGTGCTAGGCTAAAACCTCTGACTGACAAGCACCAAGTGCTCCACTTTCATCAGTTGTGGCTGCTGCAACAGAGCAGATATAGACTCACGAGAGGGAGTGGGGAGTAATGACAAAACGAGAGCAAATAAGAAAGTCCACAAAAGAAGGCGAAGTGTACATTGCAATGCTCCATTCAAAACGTGTTCAGAAATATTCAACAATTAGGTCTTTGGACACCCATGTAGTAATTACTTATTTGAACAATGCCTGAAACTTGGTATTAGGAGCACTTCCTGTGTCTGTTTGCCTCTTTAAGACGAATCGCTTGATGAATTCCCCAATTGTAAGTCACTCTGGATAAAAGCATTTACAAATGAATAAATGTAAATGTAGTAATTTGGTACACTTAAGCAATAAAACAGACAAAACACAAAAAAGTGATGCCCCCAGATGCAACGCATGACCCCTTCTATGAATTATGTAGTTCCCTGGACCTAAACATAACTACTTTGGCATCCTATAGTCTACATTAAGGGGAATTTCTTTGTGGCAAGTACCAACAAACTCAATAACAAACCAAGGAAGTGGCAAATAATTAATGAAAGTGCATAAGGAGCATTTAGGAGGTCTCACCTGCAGTCTGGTGGCTCTTCTGGCTCCTTATTAATAGGGGCAAAACTCTCCTCTGGTGCAGGCGGGAAACTCTCCTCAAAAGCAGGAGGAAAACTCTCCTCGGGTGCAGGTGGGAAACTCTCCTCAGAAGCAGGAGACAAAATCTCCTCAGGTGCTGGAGGAAAACTCTCCTCAGGAACCGGGGGAAAACTCTCCTCAGGAGCAGGGGGAAAATATTCTTCAGTTGGGGTTTGGAATTCTAGATCAGTCTGAGGCGAACGGAGGGTCTCAAATGGCCTAGAGAGAAAATAAACAGAAGAAATCTTGCTCACTGTTTGTCTCAATGAAAACTCCTTATAGCCTGTATGCAAGTGTATGTGTGGTGCTCAAATATGTGAAGCCCAGTGTGTGTTTGAGCGTGGGTATGAAAGGATTCTTTCTTGCCCTAAAGGGCATCAGTTGATGTCACTGTTGAGGTCACCCTCAGGAGATAATGGGCTGTAGTACTTGTACTTCGCTCCATTTTCACTCAAAACGTCACGTGAGAATAAAATACTTTTTTCTATCTGTGTCAATGAAAAGCACTACATTTCTTTCAACATATTTGTGAGTGCAACAAAGACAACTTCCCTCACGGTCTCTCATTTTAAAAACAAACATCAAATTAAATGTACCTGTTTTCTGTAGATCCACAGGTAGACTCATCTCTGTGCTCTGGAATGATCTGAGACACGGAGGCTGCCTCCTTCAGAGCTCTGAGCCAGTCAGAACCTTCAGAGGACTTGACTGCATCTGACCTCTCAGGTGCAAAGACTGCACTTAGGATTTGACTGTCTGAACTGTCGATAACCTGTGATATCTGCTCTGTTCCTGTGCCTGAACCTAGCAACACATCTGCAGCCGTTGACACCTTGCTGACTTCATCTTTAATAGCTTCCCTGTCATCTTTCTTTATTGCTCTTTTGATTAGAAGGGATTCTATGTCTTCTGGAGAGTTATCTGCTATGTCAGAACTTTGCTCACTGCTAGTTTCAACTTTCTTTGTGGCGTTTTCACATAAGTTTTGGATAAAAGACTTAGTGGGTGGCTGACTACACTGTTGATTGACTGCAAAAGGGGACTGGAGGGAATCCTGGGGGTCAGTCACCAAACAGATAGAGGTCTCAGGGTACAACAATGACACAGCCTCTATCATTTCTGTCAGTGATTCATTAGAAACCTCTTCAATTTGCTTGTCTACATTATCGACTATTGCTTCAACAGGGGAAAATAAAGACTGCTCCTCCAACTTGCTTTGGTTTTCTTTGAAGATGCTTTCTTCAATTATAGACTGTGAAGACTTAGGTTCAGCCCCATTTTCAATGGCCTTGTTCTTTTCTTCATCCGCCATCTGTCTACTTATCGCTTCTTGAATTCCTTCTCGCTGTTGCACGTCATTTGAAATGGTGTTTTCTTCTTTCGTAGAACTGATTGTGATTTCAGTTCCAAACAAGTTCTTACATGTTGTAACTGCTGTTCAGAACACTGTGTATTCTGCTCCTCTGTCTTTAGGGTACCATCTGGGAATTGCTCTGACAAATGCTTATTAAGCTGCTCCATCCTCCTGGCGGCTGTCTCAGATTGGGGAGTGGAATTAGGAGTGTTAGGTTCTGGGCCATCTTTAGTGGCCTGATCCTCAATTATCTCTTTTTCCTCTTTAATACATTTTCGGAGCACAGAAACAGAGGATGTGGTGGTGGAGAGCTGGCAATCAGAGGACTGAAAAACAAATTCTTTCTCTTGCTGAATTTGGGAAGTTCCTGCCATAGACATCTGTGCAACATCACTCATCGAATCAGAACTGATCTCAGTGTTTCCACTGTCTCCAGGGGTAATGGAGTCTAAACATTTATCTTCTGTTTTAAGTCCTGTTTCATGGTGTGAGAGGGTGGGAATCATAGAGAACCCACTTGAGTGATTTAACGGAAATTCTGAGCCTTTCTTGTCAGGGATTTCGTTCCACACATTCCCATGTGCATCCGCGCTGACCTGTGATTTGGTACAGTCTGCATGTTTACTCACACTTTCCTGTGATGCTGAGATGGCAGGCTCTTTTGCCTCTATAGCCTCTATAACCCGTTTGACTTCTAATGTTTCAGAAGCTGACGATGCTGTTACAGACAAGTTGGGAGCTGACTGAGTTTGGATTTCACTTGAAGTACTTTCCCCACAAACAGAAAATTCCCACCATTAAGATCTATTGTTTGTATTGCCTTCTTTTCATTCTCTGGACATATATTGAACACAGCAACATCTTTGTTATAGCCACCCACCAGTGTGGCACTCTCTGATGTGTTGTTTAGGGATCTTGGAGCCTCTGCACTATGATACATCATCACCTTCTCTGGCTTTTTACTTGCCTCAGCACTTGCATGATTATTGGTCTCAGCATTTTCTAAAATATTGCTTTTACTCACATTTAACATTGCTTCAGGGGCACTCATAAAGCCCTGTTGCAGCTGGAGCTCTCCAGATTGTGTAAATGCCAAATCTGACTGGCACGAACCCTTTGGATCTTGTGTGTGGTCTCTCTCAGGAGAAGTATTCACCACTGCTGACAGGGTGTGATCAATGACTGGAGGAGATTTTTCAGTTAGTGCCCCTCTACTACTCAGAGCCTTTTCTATAATGCCTTCAGAGGTTAAACCAGCATCAGGCATAGGGCTAGACCGCAATTTTCCTCTTGGAGTGGTTTCATCTAATAGTTTTTTTTCTCCTGTTAGATTGGAGAGATTTATTAATTCCTGATTTTCTGTTTGTGTTTGATCAGGTTTTTCTTTTGCAGCAGTCTCATTCTGTTCTTGAGAGGTATTTGCACTTTTGTTGCTGTCCTTTTCTGCAATGGGTTTTACATTTTGTACCACATTTTCTTGAAAAATCTCCCTCTTTTGCTCTCCTCCCATCACCTGACTGAAGCTTTTAGATACACTTTTAATATTTTTTACATTTTCAGACACATGTTGAACAGGTTCCTCAGTCAGAAGTGTGGTGAGATTGTCCTCCAAGTGCATCAGGAGTGAATCACATTTGATTTCATCATTAGGACTTCGTTGCATTGTCAAAGCAGGTTGAGAATTAAGTGTTTCATTAGCACAGGATGTTTCAGACGAATTGGTCTCATCATTATTATGCTTCTGCTCCTTAAAAGGGATAACTTCTTGTTCCTTCCTTTCACCCTGCTTTTCATTTTTTTGCTCAATCCCTTCTTCCTGAGAGGACCTAGTTTCATTTTCTGCATTGATTTTTTCTCCGGTTTCCTTTACACACTTCTTGTCGTCCTCTCCCTTTTTCATGTGCATGCATTCTTCAGTATTGTTATTAATAACCTCATTTTCTGTAGTAGCATTTGTCGGTGCATTGCATAAATCATTTTTATATACAGAATTTAAATGTCCTTCACTCTTCTCTTTTCTAACAACCTCCAATTCTCCAACAGCCTTAGATCCGTCATTTTGTTTCATCTTTGCATTTCCAACAATATCTGAGTTCTTTAACACCAGCGGTGAATCGCCTGCATGTTCTGGTCTGTCAGTTGTAAGCAAATGGTTCCCAGATGATGCTGCAATTTCTTGTGTGGAGACACCAGCAGAGTAAAGCAAATCATCTGCATTTTGAGATCTTAACCTCTCTTCATTAACATCCAGTTGTTGATTAGATTTGTCTGTAATATTCTTTAAAATCTCTGTGTCAGAATCACACACACACGTCACACTGCAATCCTCCCCGGGTCCTGCTACAGCAATATCACAGTCATTAACAGACTCACAGTGACTCAGCATTGGGCCTGGAGGCTTTAGTACAATGACAGACACATCCCTGGCAACACTGTTAGTGCTTTGTGTGGTAGTTGAGGAAAGATCCCTTTGTGCTGGTACTGTAGTCTCCGCTGCAGGAAGAGAAGGGACCGTTGTGTCATCATTTATCCTTATTTCATTACTGAACTGTGATTCAGTCTGATAGGGCAGCATGTCGTCACACTTATCTGCTTTTGCCAGAAATTGCATCTCTGAGATTGTAGTAGGCTGCTCGGTGTTGGAGTTCTTGTCTGGTTGAGTGCAAGGGCACATGCTGTCTATGTCTTTGGCAGCTGCTGGAGACATGGAGCTAGTTTTTACCTTTGACTCAACTTCACATGTGTATTTTTCTGGCTTTGATTCGTGCTCTCGACTATCATTCACAAGATTCTCTGAATTACCTGGACATGTTAGTTCTATACCATCTGTTTCAGGCAACCCATATGCCTTTGATTCATCAGTCTCTTCATCCAGCTTTTCCTTGGTTGAAAGCAGAATTTCTGTATGTCTTTGTTCAACTCCTTCAGACACAGTCATATCAGCCCGCTCACCATTAACAGCAGGGCTACTGTTATGATCCTCTTGTGGAGAAACATCCGGTAGTAAAACACTGTTCTTCTCAGTAGATGCTGACTCATCTGTATTATTTGAAGTGGTCTGTGAAACATTCAGACATTCTTTATTTTCTTGCTTCTCTTTACTTACTTCAGTTGCTTCCAGAGTTTCATTAACCACATTCTCAGATTCATTAACACAGGTGGTCTCACCTGCAGCTGACAGTGATGAAACGGGATTTCCCTTGCTGACATCAGGAGTTTCATCTGTCACTTTTCCATCGCCTTCACAGCTACTCATATTTACATTAACATTATCTCCAAGTTTTACAGTAGGATCACCCTGCGTTTGAGATGTACTGGTTGAGGTCCTTTGATTCTTTAAATGTCATTTCCACTTTTTCTCTCTGCTTTCCATTTTTTTCATCTTTACCTTCATCTTCTTCAGAGGCAGTATGTTCCCTTTCTGCTCCATGCAGGTCAGTATTTCTCCGGCCAGTGGTCGGTTCTGTCTGAAGAGGAAGTGCTGGTTTGCTGATGCTGAGAAAACCTTTAAAGTTGAAGCTAGCCTCTTTTACTGGGTGATGTAGACTTTCAAATACCATTAATGGGGGCAAAGAGGCACATTCAGTCATTTGGCATTTCAGTGCTGTATCCTTTTGGTTCTCAAAAGAGCTCTGCATACCTGTTGGAGACCCTTCCACTTTGGTACAATTTGCGGCGATATCCCTCATGTTTACTTGTAGCTTAGTAGATTGAGATGTGTCTTCACTTGTAGGAGTTATTTCTTGTTTTTGTTGCTGTCTCTCTGTTTTGACGGATGCGTCACAGCTTGCAGTTCTAGTCTCTGAAGTGCTCTGTACCTGTTGATCGTTGGCTTGCGCAGAGAGACATTCGTTTTCCAAAGAAACTGCTGGAGGAAGTGATCTATCACTGCCTGGCAGGTCTGCTCCTGATGCAATTGGGCTCGGATTCAGATTAGCCTCTTCCTCTCTCTGCGATTCTGTCTTTGTAGAGTTTATGTGGGAAAGAGGAGGGGGTGGGCTGATGGAGTCGCAGTCGTTTATTCGGTTGATGGTCAGAGGAAACAGGGCTGTGCCTGCTGTGACAGGATGGATGAGGTCACTCTGGTCTTGTGTTGCCGTTGGTGATGCTGTGATGCGATGGGATGGACACGTCTCGGTCGCTGCCTCTGTCTGTAACACCCTACCGGCATGTGCTGTGTTCAGTGCTCCGCCTTCGCTTGCCTTTTTCCCCTCCTCTTTGCTCTCTTCTTTTCTCTCCTTTGATCGGGAACTCTCCCCCTTCCAGTCACATGTTCCAAGGACACATGGAGAGGAATAGGTGACCAGAGCTTTGTCCTCTGTGCCGACCGTGCCTGTATCCTTGTCTCCGGCTGAGGAGAGTGCGATCAGCAGACCCCCTCCCTTCCCCTCACACTCCGTCGAGTTGCTACAGCTCTCCTCAGTTGCCTCCTCTTTCTGAACAGGTGAGCACTTAATGTCTGGAAAAATTACTGAGGTGCATTCTTGTCCCTTTTCAGCTATAAATTCACTTAATGTTTCCTCCGAGCTGGGACACTCATCCGCTTCCAGCACTGCCGATTCTCTCTCTGCTGCTTGTAATATTATTGCGGCACTTTGGAACGCACCACCTCTCTTTTTCTCTCCCTCGCTTTCTATCATTTCTGGCATCGTGGGTGTTGTTTGTAGCAATGTGGAGGCAGTGGACTCTGCTGAAGCCCGTTCAAGGGCACTCTCTTCTGCTCCGGCTCGGCTCAAAGCATGTAAATTCTCCTTCAGTGGTACGTGTGCGCCAGCTCCACCGCCTAAAGGAGGTCCATTCTCCTTCTCCAGTCTATATGTCTCTAAGTCACATCTCCCTATGGGCCCATGTTCAGGGGCTGTTGTAGCTTGGCAGAAATCAATCACAACAGCAGACACATTTTTCTCATGTTTGACTTCCCCTGTTGTACAGTGATTGTGGTATATGGTTTCACCTTCTGATATTGATTTGCAGGCTCCATCTGTCTGATCCTGGTTATCATTTTGCTCAGGCCCCTGTGGAGAGTCCAGTAACAGGGCAGGTGGAGCCTCGGCCAGGGAAAGATGAGCTTTGGGTTCTGGAGGTGGGGAGCAGATCAATTGTTTACCCGTAGAACTCAGCTGTTCTGGGAGACCTAATTCCTGTCTCTGATGGTCAAGGCTTGATCCTACTTTTGTGTTTGTTTCTATCTGTCCATTTATCCGCTGATGTGTCCCTGACTCCACCTGTTTCTGTATGTTTGGATGTATGCTTATTTTAGCTTCTAAATGCAACGAGTGACTAGAATGTTTATCCGTATATGTGGATGGGCATGCCAGTAAATCACTAATTAACTGACTATGTGTATCTATTTTTATTTCATCTGAGCTCTGAATCATCTGTGTAGCTTTTTCAGAACTTCTGACTTCTTCATTTACGGGAATTGTTTCTTGAATTATTCCTGTTTCTCTCGGAGTTGTCTGTGCTATAACGTTTATTCTGTTCATCTTGTGAACTCTGACCCTCCAGGGTGTTTTTAAGTAAGCAGATATCTTGTATTGATTGATCCTGGGTAAGTGTTTCCTTTTCCGCATCAATCTCTGATGTTGTTTGTGTACCTGTCCATATGGTATGCGTGTTTTGTTGACCAGCTATGTTCTCAGCTGTGTCTATTTTTGTCTCTATCTCTGAATTTGTTTGCTGTTCTGCCTCTGACAACTGGCTTGCTTCTTCACTGTGGTTTTCTGTCATATCCTCAATGCTTTTGACCACCTCAGCTTCAGCTGTACAAGTATTACTTTGCTTTCTTCCTAGAACATAATCTCTGAAGCTAAACACCCCCTCTTCACCCGCTGTTGAGTCATTTGTGTGCGCTCCATCATTTCCATGGCAACCTTCACGAAATTCGCCAGGTTTATGTGAAGATGAACCAAAATCCTTTTTGACTTCAGCTTTCTCAGTTTGATTTTTCTCATCACTTACAGAGAACGGCCTATCCAGATCACCTGCAGTCCATGTGTCTGCATCAGAAGATATGCCAAGAGCAGCCATTTCATCTTCACATTCCCTTAAAGCTTCTTGGAGTTCATAATCCATCTGGGCAGCCAAAGGACTGAGGGATTGAACATGTTGCTGAGATTCGCTAGACAAGTGGGCTTGGGCCAGTGATGCTGTCTCAGCAGACAATTGGTCACCATCACAGCTATCAGTGTTTACCAAAAAAGATACATTAGAATAAAACTGCTCTGAGAAACAATCAGTTGTTCATTCCACACCAAGCCAAAGCACTCCACTCCACCTCATGCCAGAGACAGGATGAGAGTTCATGCATAGGCACAATGAAGCATTTGAAATGTGTAAAATACAAAAAAACACACACGCACACTGCAAAAAAAAATAATAATCATTATTCTAAATCAGTTATTTGTCATCCTAACACAAGGTACATTTTCTTGAGAACAAAATTGCATGATAAAAACTTTTTTTCAAGAATATATCTAGAATTAAGATTTTTTTTTCACCTCAGGAGCATTGTTTTATTTATTATATTATTTTAACATAAATCTAACTAATTTTTAAAATAATTTAGTGAATGAATAAACTTTATTCAAGATATATTCTATGAAATTAGTATTTTTGTTATATACAATTCTGCTTCTCAAGTAAATTTACTTTGTTTTAAGGACGTCATTAAATAAGAAACTAAATAATATTTTACTATAAACAGTGCCATGATTGTTTATTTATTTATTATAAATTTAGAAAGTGAAATGCCCTCATAAAGACATAGCCTGAAATCTTATGGACTTGGCAGAAAATCACATGCTGTTTTAGAGTAAAGTTAATGCTTCAAAGCTTTTAGCACCCATTAAGGACCCAGTTTAACTGACTACCTATACAGAACAGCACCAGCCAAAAACACTGCTAAATGCTTCCAACAACCTTATTACTGCAGACAATATAGAACCTGGTGAACCACTGTGACTCTGCATATCACGTTTCAGGAACTTAAACACAGTCAGAGACTAATAACCCAATAAAGTATCTACAGCTGATCTAATATGACAACCATGCTTCCCCCACACTGCCTGTCTCACCTGAGTGTGCTTCTTTCTGTGCCTCAAGGGGAATTAACAGAACAGACAGCTTAGCCAACAAATTTTTGCCTGTCATTTTAAACAAAAAAAACTATCAATCACCTACACTTCAATTGGAAACAAATGAGAAAGCAGATCCTCATGGGTTTCTCTCTTGATTGGACCACAGCACTCATGTGATCTGCCAGCTTGCTGATATAGATGACAACAGGCTCAACCATGCAGCCTTTTTCTTTTTTCAGCAAATGATTATGACTGGAAGCTGCCACTCCCAATAAGAGGAGGCAAGAAAAACGTTTATAACTCTTCTCTGGCATAACTGGAAAGTCAGACAGCTGTACTGTAGTTTAAGTTACAGCAATTATGCTTGTATGTGCAAAAACTTACTTGAGGCCTTTTGCTTTTGGCATACTGTATGTCTAAATTAATTACAGAACTGCAGCCACTCCTTACTGTACTGTCAGGCAGAATTTCAATACCCACAATCCCCTGCCCTTCCCTGAGCACTTCTAAAAACACAATCAGAAAAAGAATACATAAATATGAATAAAAACATAAATAGTATAAAAACATAAACAGCTGACAATGACAGGATTTAGCTGAGAGAAACTAACATGAAGTACACCCTTAAAACATGTCAAGTATGAATGTAGATCTCATCTGTCTGTGTCCGCAGAAGTCTATGCAATTGCAACCAGATGTAACAATGAGTTGATAACTCTGTCAACAGGAAAAAAATGAACGTACACACACAAAACAACCACAAATATAAACACACTACACTCAAACATAACTTCCTGTAAAGCAGGACCCTCTCACGCTGTATATCTATCTAGTGTGGAAAACTATACAGTTTTATCTCATGCGTGTTAAAGAGTCAAGTCAGCTGCCCGATAAAGCACAACCAAAACAGCGCTAGTTTAGTTCACAGCAAACCAATTCAACCAGCTTTAAAGCCAAACATGTCCAAAAGACCACTAACCCAGCTAGTGCAACTACATTTGTGTAAATGCTTTTCCAGTTGTGAATAGTTTTTAAAAACATTTTGATCCTAAATACTTAACATGACAGATGATGTATTCAAGTAATAAATAAATAAAATGTTTCATATATTTAAAAAATTACATATTTTGTGCTCACCGTTAAAGAGCAAGCTGTTTCTGGTTGTATTTTGTAAATAAACATATCGTATGTTCTCTAAAAACAATATTTCTGAAGACATTTTTGAAGCCTGTTTCATTTAAATGCTGATTATATTTAATAAACCTAAAACAGTTTGGCACAGTTTTGTTCCATATTAGCAATAGCATAAAAGCATTCAACATGGATTTAGGCTACTTTACCCTAGAAAAAGTAATATATTTCAAATACATTTATTTCATACTAAGTATAATTTAAATATATTAATATATTTACTGTATAGTCAGATCACTCAAAAAATTTTATGAAACTTTATTTGTAGTACTAATTGTGCACAATGCACATTTCTTAATATTAAGCCTAAACGTGTTTTAATGTCTTTATATTGATGAGGATTGAATAATACATTTGAATAATATCTGTCTTTAAATGCAAGATATTTAAAGTGTACCTAAAGTATACTTGCAATAGCTCCACTTCAGCAACAAATCAAATATACTTCACTATATCTTCCAAACAATTAAAATGCATTAAGTACAAAATTAGTTGTTCCAGTTTAGCAGACTTTAATTATACTAGTTTAGTTTACCAAAAGTACAATTGCAGGGTATTTTTATTAAGTACATAAATATGTAAATGTACTGTGAATTAAATAAATGTATTTCAAATAACTTTTTACTAGGATAGGCTTATTTTCCTTAATATATTTTGGCTGTATAAAGTTAGATTTTCAACGTACTTTTTTTCGCTTTTGGTACTAATCATTTTTAGAATCACTTTTTACATCTATTTGTTTGTTAAACTTGTTCAACAGAGTACTGCAGTGTAACTTAGCTGCAAATAAATTCAGTGTTTTGACAAGTAAAATTGTTTTGTGCTTACTGGGAACTCCATTTACACAGCACACATCAATTATCACACCCAAAACACAAAATGGAGCAAAAGAGATCTCACCAAAATCTATTACATATGAAAACATGAATACACTTTGGCCGAGTTACCAATGTCTGTCTCTTATGCCGTAACAGACTGGTATCTCTCTGTTTCCATTTTAATCATCCCTCTATTACCTCTTCATGAGGCCCACTACTGGTGGACTGGCCTCCATGTAGTGCTCTAGGCCTGCCAGCAGAGGGTTGGCAGTGCCACCCAGTGCCACAGCCTCATTCTTCATTTCAGCCAAGCTCCCCTGCTCACAACTTTACACACACATACACAAATAAATACCCATGAATATGAGCCTCATAACATCAGGGCTCATTAGCAGGGAGATTCAATTAATAATCAAGCTGTAAAAGATATGTAAGAAGAAGGGTTTTATCAAAATAATTTTAAAAACAAACATTTTTGGTATGTAACACTATGGTAAGTAAAATTCACAGATTTTGTAATGTTTGTAACGTTTTGATTCCTAGAACTGACACTTGCTTGGCAATTCCTTGGAGAAACTCTTGCTATTATGTACACTACATACTATGACATAGTATATATATATATATATATATATATATATATATATATATATATATATATACACATATATAATGTAAATAGTAATGTCTTCAAACAAGCCTTTCGTTTTAATTAGCATTACCTCCTTAAAATCATGTAAAATAAGTCATAGTAGTGTGTCTGGGTTCTACCACCTTAACAGCTGGCAAGGTTTGTGGCTTTTTTTGTAGGCCTGCCAATTGTCCATTCAGTCAAGTTTTCCATAGGAATGAGTCAGAGATGAATGGAAATTCATTCTGTGTTTATCCAGCCAAGCAAGTACAAGGAAGGATCTTCGTATAATAAGCCTTGTGTTTTGCTTTGATTGTGAAACAAAGTAAGACGAGACACAAATGAGTGCGCGAGTATCAGAGTCCACTGTAATCACTGGCTTCCAGTTTCAAGATTAATATGAACTTGCGAAATTCTTTTGCCTCACCCAGGTGAGTTCACAGTTTTATGGCACCTCTCATTGAACTTTCATAGAAATTAAATTTCTGTCATCATTTACTCACCCTCATACGGTTTCAAACCTGTATGAGACATTTTTCAAAATATCAGCTCTTAAAAGTCGTTTAGGATTGGAATGATGTTAGGATGAGTAAATTATGACAAAAAATTCCTTTTTGAATACAATACTTAGGCACACTACCCATTATCACCTTTTATTATCACCTCTATTTTTGTTTCCTGAATGCAAACGTTTTTTTTTGTTTTGTTTTGTTTACCAGTATGCAAAACATAACCGAAAGGTGGAAAATTTTGCATCAGATGCGAGTCAAAAAGAATTTCAAAAGAATCAGGCATCCTGTTGAAACTTGCCCATTGCTAAGTGTCAAATGACAGATCTACTCCTCAGCACAGTTCTCTTGAGGTAATCAGTGTGTTTGTATGAGAGAGAGAAATGGTTGAGACCTACCCAAGCGAGGTTCCCCAGGTGAGATTGAGCTCAGTACTGAGGTCGAGGTCTATGCTGGGCAGCAGGTCATGAGGAAACTCTAGCTCCTCTTTATCCTCCTCTTCCGGTCTTCTCAGCTTTTCTTCCTCGTCAGCAGACACCTGTGGCTCAGCTTTGACTGAATCAGTGTGGACAGATCCGTTCTCTGCAGTGGCAGACTTCTCCTTCAGTGTGCTCGCCTTGTCAGTGTGTACTGCAGCCTGAGAAACACAACAAAAGCAGTTAGAGCACAGACCGGTGCAATCTGTTTTTAATTAGACATCCATAAATCACTCAGACCAGCTGCACACACCTAAAATGGCTTACTTGCCACTTTGAGAACAAGTTAGTTGTTCAAACCGAGATTGCGTTCCTTCAAACGTACAGGGTTTGACATTTTACATCAAAGAAAACACACCCACCATGTCAATACAATTTAAATGCAGAGATGATTTCAGATCAGGCTACACACCCGGATCATTTATCATTGTGCCATCAGAACTTTTAGACAAATCTTTAAAGAATAAACATGTTTACAATGAATCCACCACACCAGCTGGGTCTTAAGGATCAGTTCAGGCATGTTCATATGCCCTTTTGCGCACATGACAAAACAATGTTACCAAAAAAAACTTCGGTTGTAACCTAAAAGGGTAATTCTAGGTTCACAGTGAATTTCCACAGAATTCATTTACTTTCGTGTTTCATGTTTCATTGAAATTGAGGCAAAAATGAAGTTATTGTTCTGACTTTACTGGTTTTACCACTAGTCTTTCCAGATAAAATAAGATAGCCTCATATAGCTGAACTGCATTAACCGTAGATAACTTTAAACTCAGACTGAATGCTTTCTAGAAAATTTGTAAAAGGCCACGCCAAACAAACAAACACATGTAAATCCATATACATGGATTATTTACTACATGTCATTTAATTTAGAAATGCATTTGTCACATTGCAAGCCTATTTAATTTACCTAGGTGATTAAAATGGTAAAAAATAATAATAATAATAAAAAAAAAAAACTGTATTTTCCTGCTCACGTTAGGGGGTTGCAACAGCAGATCATCCACATGTAAAAAAGTAAAAAATAAAATAAAAATAGACTGTCAAATATCCACCTTTGTTTTAAAGCAAACCCAAATAATTGTATAATATTTGATAATTTTAGACTCTCATTTGCATAATAAATACTATGATTTAAAATAAGAGAATCCTACCCCTCCAAAACAGACACACACACACACACACACACAGACACACACACATTTTATTCATACACACACACATTGATCAACAGTATGATTCACAGGCAAGTCTTGTGCAGCAAAAGGGGATCATGTTGCAGGCTCTCTGGAACACAGGCCACATTAGAGAAGCCTCACATCCATTAAGCATTGTTTTTATCATCTTCGACTCCTGTACACATCACATGCACTTGATACACATGGGTGCATTGCATTCCCACCTCTGCTGTAGGATACGTGTTATACACTCTCAGAGCTTTAAGACTTTTAAGAGTGAATTCATGCATTGATCTACATTCCCAAGCCTGAACCCAAACAGCACTCAATTTGAATCAGGTCAGAGTATCAAATGAAATGCCCTTGATCTAAGTCCAGACTAACTCATGGGTTCAGATTCCATTAGCTTATTCAGAGTTTTAATTTGTTAACCAAGCCTGGAATAAACACAAGGGTTTCAAATATCCAGTAACATTTACTAGTGACAGATGGCAGGATTTAAAAAAAAAAAAAAAAGGCAAAACCCCTGAAGAACAGGATGCACTTCACACACCGGCGAACAATCACTGTACTGTATCACTGTGTCCCTAAACCTCTCTCCCTCGGCCCTTCATTTAAAAACAACCCAGTGTCTGCTACACTACACCAAAAGTTCTGCCATCAACCTGAGAATCTGTTTACTCACCCACAGACAACAAGTCAAGGCCTTCGTATGTTATTTGAATGGGGTACATAGTTTGAGACCACTAATAAAAATGCTTGTTAAAAAATCTTTTTTATTTTATTTTATTTATCATAAAATAATTTTAATGAAAAATGTTTCTGAAAAGTTGAATGAATTTTAAATGTTCTTCTTTCAAAAAGCAAAAGATAAATATTTGTTTGATAAGGGGTTAAAGGGTCAATATCCCAAACTTTATTACATATCATTAATAACCTAGAAATATTGAATAACAATTAACATTTACATTGAAAAATTAGAAAAATGTTCAACATTTAAAATTTAGTTTCCCAGTTTAAATGACATTTAGAATCTGAGTCTGTATCTATTTTTAACTTTAATAACATTATAAAGCCCTACTGTGTTAACAGTAAACCCGAACCATTAGCTTACATCAAATACTCAAATCTTTGATCACAAGAAGGACTTTTTAAACTTGCTAATCACTGACATTTTATTCAAGCTCTAAGACCACATTTTTCACACCTACACTTGAGTTTAATAGAATAATAGCACACTTTGTCTTCTTATGATCTTGTTTCTCATGCTTGGTTTCAAGTTCAACAACTTCCTGTTTCCTGTCTATGCTGTGAACCTATATCTGAGCCCTAGAAAACTTCATTGAGCACACAGAAACTAAAATAAATCACACTCACGGAGCTACATTTGTCTGTAGGTTTAGAAATTAAAATGATATAAGCTACATTGGGGGAATCTCTTACCCAGATCTGTTGATCCATATATACAGCACACATGGGGCCTTTGGAGAAGGAAACAGGTAACCTCAAATCACTGCTGTCTTTTTAAAATAAAGGGCCACTGTCTACCTTTGTCCTTTGACCTACAGCATTGAGTGGTCCTGAAAAGCAGACCCCATATGGTCTCTTTTGCCCTGCCCCTTTAACAGACCACATTGTCCCCACTACAGTAAATCCCTGCTGTTAACCAAGCGTCCTTGCTGTGTAGTGTTACTGGTTTCCATGACAATCCTATAAGCCCAACGCAGCAGACTGACCTCTAAATAGTTGTGGGATACACACACAACCCATAAATTACATGAAATGCAGTCCAGTTTTGAATAACTATATGAAACAGACCAAAGTATTATCCCGATTTAGGACATACACACCAGTGTATTCAGCCAACACGCAACAGTTCACTCAATACAAAATAAATACAACTTTTACACTGCAAAAAATAAAGTTTTTTAATCATTCTTTTTCACTTGTTTTCAAATGAAAAAAAAAAAATCTAAAAATTATTATTTATTTTTCTTAAATGAAAACTTTACTTTTTACTCCCAGTTCAGTAAGACAAAATACATTTGTATTAGAAAAACACATTGGTCACTTTAGTTTGCGGATCAAATCTCACTATTAACTAGTTATAAATCTGCTGCTCATTAATAGTTATTAAGTTAGTTGTTAAGTTTAGGTATGGGGTAGTAATAAAAAACATGGTCATGCAGAATAAGGCATCACAGTATGTTCTTATAAGTACTTAAACAGCCATATGTATGTTAATAGTAAGTAAGAACTGGTCCCTAAACTAAAGTGTTACCTATACATTCTCTTAATAACACATGCAGCACTGCATTTATTTTGTCTTAAGGGTTTGAGAGATTTTAACAGAGATTTTTTTAAAACAAGAAAACAATATTTATATTTTGCAGTGTAAAACTCACATTTGCAACAAGCCACTAAATAAATCACAAACTCACCTTCTCTAAGGAGGCACACACACATTCGCACGAGACTGCTACAGCTTCACAGTGCAGCACTCCTGCGCTGAACTTCCCGAGAGAGCTAGCAGAGACGTGTGTGTGTGTTTTTGGTTCAGCTGGGTGAAGACACAAACATGCTGCCGGTCGTGCCTATGTTCCAGTCTCCCCCCCAGACTCCTGACTCAGCTCCCTTCACCTCTCCTGTTATAGACCCATGCCCTTCACAGGAGAACTCCGCTAGTCCCTAGGAAGTGTGAGACAGACTGTTCCTGCTGAGAAGCAGTACTACGATATCTCAGGCTACTGAGAGCAACTGCTCCCCCTACTATGTGAAACTCTTTGAGCATGACGCTTCTGCCCTCTGATCCCTCCCTCTCCTGCCTCGTCTGTCTGCTGCTGTTCTGTCACTTCCTGCTGAGAGACTGAGGACTGCACTCTGATGCACACTCTGCAGGTGAATACTGGGAAATGGGCCAAAGGTCAGTCTCAACGTAACCCACAGGAGGGGATCATGTTATACACTAACTTTTGGAGGTTTAACAATATCTAACAATACTCCATTTTAAACAGACTCACTGAGGGAATTTTTAAAATTGAAACAAATATATTTTTTTCTTACAGTTTATTCTACCCATATCGGTATCGGCCAAAATTATTTAGAAATATCGGCATATCGAATATCGGCCAAAATCCAATATCGTGCATCCCTAATATATATATATATATATATATATATATATATATATATATATATATATATATATATTAGTTGTACTGCATGATTTAAATGACCAACAGAAATAAAACTGCTTAAAATGTTAAAATTTAAAAAAGGAAATGGTGAATCACAGTACTTAAAATGCTATTTACATTCAAATAAACCTCACACTTTTGCCATTACGGTGTGCAAAATCCACATATTTACAGTATTTAGCAAAAGTTATACAGCCAATTATATATAATATGTTTATATAATTTGTGGTCTTACAGCTTGAACAAAATTTCAATGATTAGGAATGATTATGCTCAAAGATCATAGATTTAAGTATTTGATGTATGCTCGTGGTTGGGACTAAAATGATTAAACAGAAACAAACACTGATTCTAAATATCATTTAAATCAGGAAACAGTGAAACTGGAATGTTGAAAATGCTTCAAATTTTGAAATCTAGATATTAATTGTTATTTAATATTTCTAGGTAATTAATGATATGTAAGAAAATTTGGGATATTGGCCCATTTAACCCCTTTAAATTTATTTTAATTTTGTGATTGTGATGTTATTTTTGCTATAGTTTAGGACTTGAAAACCTATTTATATATATATATATTTTTTTTTTTTTAGAGTGTATGCTCAATAAATGTGGTCTTACAGCTTGAACAAAATTTCAGTGATTAAGAATGATTAGGCTCAAAGATTTAAGATATAGACATAGTTATTTTGTCTTGGGCTATTTAAATGCTTGTTTTGTCTTATAGACTTCTAGTGGACCCTTAGGCAAATCTATTCTTTGCAAATCTATATTTGTTCATATGTTCTAAGTAAACATCTTTCTGAACCACTGTTAATGTAGAAATACCATGCACACTCCCAGTGCAGCTTCACACACACACATGCTGACACCAGTCCCTACAGTACCTCCTTTACCATGTCAGACTGTGCTTCTTCTGGAGGAAATAGCACCACTTTATCTGGAGCGCCCTCCTGTGGCAGAGACAAATATGTGTAATGCAAAAGATGAGAACAGAAGAAATAGCTAGAAGTTGTGTTAAAAAAGCAACAGTCTTTGGCAGATCCATGCCTCAATCAGTTCCCAGTGCTGCTGTTGCTGGACGTTTACCAAGAGTTTCATTCTGGGAAACTACCAAACTGTTGGAGTCATCCATGAAAAAACACTGAGCCCGAAAGATTGATCCTATTAAGATAAACCCTGAATTCCAAGTTGAGTAGCCTTTTCAATGTAGCACAAAGTCACCAAAATTATTCCTTTCAGGGTCCTCTGAATATCAAGCCACAGTTAAATGCACAAACGCATATATGTCTTGTAAAATCATATCAGCAGCAAAACGTCATACACATGCTAAATATTTAAATTATGGTGACGATTTGTTGGGGGAACTTTTAACTTTTAAGTTACTGTTTGGATTAACTAATTAGCTATGCTAAACAAAAATATGGTTACTTTAGGGAAAAATAGCCAAATACCTTTATTAATATTTAAATACAGAAATTACATCTTTTTTTATATTTATCTATATTTATATAAGCCTAATAAGAAGGCTATTAAACAATTTAGCGACCGTATCAAAAAAAAGCAAAAAAATCTGCATAACAGGGTCAAAAACTAAGAAGGCTAGGCTACTTAGCCCAACGAGATATCGAAAATGTGAAACGTTTTTATCTGTTACATTACATGAACAGTCTGAATGATCAAAACTTAAATGAAACTGACATTGCAGTGCTAAACATGAAGAGAGAAGGGAGCTTTAAGAACCAGCCGATTAACTAGAATGAATGAGTTGGACATTTTAGCGATACATGGGTTATGAGGAAAAAAGCTGTTTTTTAATGATCTGATTCATTAGAATTAATTGACTGAACATTCTAACGATGCATATGAGAAAATAACTTTTAGTAAGATCCAATTTATTCTAATGAATCGCACATTCCACCGCAACATGTGAGAGGACCGTTTAGAATGAACCGGTGAACTTTTCAACGCTTCTAAAGAGAGAGGAACGTTGAGGTGAGGTGAACGTGTTTGCTATTTATTATTCCCTCTGCAGACATTAAAAATAGCCAACAAAGACAGTCATGCTACTGAAAAAAAAATTGTTAATATAGTAGCATCTCTACTTATTTATTCACTATCAAGCACCGTTGCGAACAGCATAGACCTATTGGTTTAGATTTGTAAAAATCCCACACAGAATGAGTTCACTGACCATCTGCACTCTTTCAAAACAAAATTCGGTCCGAATGTTTGACATAGAGTGAAAACAACGGTGCATGTCGTTTACCACAGCACTCTCTCTCTCTATCTGAGCTGTTATCTCAAGCACAGGTTGTCACAGGCAGTGTGTCAGTTGATGGTGAATGCTAACAGATGTCACCAAAAGTCATAACAGCTCTAAACCATAAGGCACACACAAGCATGGTAGTCCAAACGTTTCAGAAGAGATAAATACAGCGGTGCTAAGCCAGGCAACAGGTCCCAATTGAAACCATCTTACCGGAAGCTCCGAAGTGCTGTTCTCATTGCCCATCTTGTAAAGCAGGGTTGGTAGGTGACCCCTTCACACCAGACCAACAATGGCACAGGCCACCTCTGGCAGAATGAGGTGACCGATGAGAAAAAAGCAGACACTGTCAAGGAATTACAAACACTATTTCTTCGTCAAACATCTTAGAGAAACACTTTAAGCTTTGAGTGATCAGGGAGTGAAATATGTGTGCAAGTATGTGTCATGTGTTGAGATTAAGAGGCTCTGATGAAAGCAGAACAAAGTGCAGTGATGCTGTCCAGTAGAACAACTTTCTCAGGGTGGTAGGAAAAAGAAAAACTCTTATTAGTATCATTGCCTTCAGGCAGTTTCACTGAATTTAAGAGTTATACAATGATTTATATAATAATACCTATCACCTAATGGCCCAAATGAATCATACAGCAAGTATGTAGTTCTGATTTCAAGTGCAGATCTGTAATTCCAATGTAAAGATCCTGAACACAAACCAGATAAATCAGATTGAACCAATCAAAGCAGACAATTCAGGAGAAACAGTAACCAATCAAATTGACTGAAAAAAAGGGGAAAAATATAGATAAAATCACAAGCTGTCTATAACAGAAAGTTTAGAATAAGTATTCTGTGATTCTCTTTTTAATTTACTGCACCGGTTTATACAACAGTACAAAGTGCTGGTAGGTCAGCACAAAAAGTTAATACTTTTATTAATCATAGGGGCATTATTTGATCAAAAGTGACAGTAAAGACATATCACATAAGATTTCTATTCCAATTAAATGCTGTTCTACTTAACTTTCTTTTTATCAAAGAATCCTGAAAAAACTATTCCAAAAAAAGATATAATAAGCAGCACAACTGAAGGATCATTTCTAAAGAATCATGTGACACTGAAGACTGAAGTAATGGCTGCTGAAAATTCAGCTTTTCTATCAGAGGGATAAATTACCTTTTAAATTATATAGAAACAGTTATTTTAAATTAAATTAAATTGTCATTGCTTGATCCTTACTTGTCCTATAACTTGCAAGCATGAGAACGATATTTTAATAGTATCCTTGATTTAAAGTTCCATTATGAAAAAAAAAAATGGTAAGTTCGTTTTAACATCCATGAATCATTTCAAACTGTGCACTTTTTTACCGTGCCACATTAAGAGAGCAATGCTTTCAGGCCCATTGCACATTTGGCTTGAGTCGCTCACTGTGTGAAGGTTAGTGAGAGTGAGTGGAGGAGGATGTCTTATTAGCCCATAAAAAAAGCTCTTCTAGATGGGTCTAACAGACCTTTAGCCAGAACCTCTTTTAAGAACACCACAAGCTCATTAGAAACATAAATCAGCTTCCTGGAGGATTTCGCACACACACTGTTGACCTGCGGCCAGCAAAATGCAGAAAGCTCCAGGCCCATCAGTCTTGCTGCTGCCCCCTCAAACAAGCACAACTCCAGCACGCTCTAATGTGGGGAAACTCAGTACACGGGATCCCATCTGTCTAACCCTTTGGTGGAACACCATCTATACCTAGTGCTGTGAGGATTCATTGAGGGAGACAACTAAAATTCAGACAGCAGAAATACTAGTCTGTATACTAATACTAGATAGTTGTTTTTTTAGTTTCTTCTAGTGGGCACAAGAGCTATATTGTATGGGACAGTTTTACAGTATCATTTAGTAGGAGTCTGTTTTTGACTATTAGTGGTGTTAGTGGGTTAATCTGGTGCAGTAAGCTCATCATTTGACAGATTGTGCCTGAGATTGTGCCTGATAGTGACTGAGGGTTTTGGAGATTACTGCCAAAATCAACTAGTCAACAGCAGCTGCCCTCTGTCTCCTACTGCTGTGAGCTAATACTCTGGAAAATGTGTTGTGAAAATTAGACATGGCCTAAGACTTCAAACAGCATAACCCACTAATGGACTGTAATTTAATCCCCCACAGCCTCATTTTTGGTTACATCAAATTTTGTATGGTGTAATCACCAATACATTCGTGTGTTTGGAAGGACGTTGATTGAATGGTTATTAAGCTTTAAAAAAAATTATATGAAATATTATACAATTTTGTGTTCCACATAAGCTAAATTGAGCATAATGGAAAAATGTTAATAAAAAACATTTATGCAGCTTCTCTGCAATTCAAGAACCTATGGTCTCTGCAGAGAATAATATAAAAAAGGTTATTATGAGGTATTTTAGTTTAAAATAAGATATGAAGTGTAAGATATGAAGTCACGCTGTCAGAGATAAGTCGCAATTAATAAACAAAGTGGCAGTAAAGTCATATTGTAACATATAAAATCACAATTTTAAGAAACAAAGTCAAAAGTTGGAGATATTAAGTCACAAGACGGAGATATAAAAATGTAATACCATAATTACAGGCTTCCATAAGAAACATGTGGAGAAAGACTGTAAACAAGACCTTTATAGTCAAAATAGCATCTCCAAAACACAAACTCATTGTGTCAAACAGTTATACAGATCATCTTTCTAGGCTATATCAGACTGCTGTTTGTGCGTCCATGTGACTCTGCTGGGTGATCAGTGCCTGCTCCATATTTTGGCAGGAAGTGCAAACCTGCATACGAAACTTGTTATAAATAGATGCTGTTCCTGTCTGTCAATCGTTGTTTAGGTCTTCCCGTCCAGCCATGAGTCATGTTCACCAGTTTCCCTTCAAAACAAACTGTGCTATGCAATAAATTCTGTAGGTTTATACAATAACTTCCATGCAAATAATGTCTGAAGAGTCAAGTTTAGATGATCCCAAATTCTCATGGACCCAGACTGAGACGGACTTTCAGAAACAGCTAATCAATAAGATAAACAAGTGAGTAGAAAATGATGGCACTGCTTTAAACACTGAGTGAATGGAGTGTAATTCCAGCCCTTCTTATATTTGTGTTTTGTTTGTCATCCACCATAAGAGCCAAAACACATCTAGACTTTTAGATCTAAATACTGGAGACCCATCTGTAGTATCTTCCACCAATAATTAAACATTAGTATCTTCCTTTAGTGTGGCTAAATCACTTGCAAACATGACTACATGAATGCTGACATAGGAACACTCCTGAACAGGAACATGTCTCCTCTATTCCTGGACTAACAGTTTATCATCGAGCGAGAGAACAAAAATAGATTTTTTTTTCACAAGGTACAGAATTTGATGTGCTAAAATGCTGCATAATATAACCATGAAACAAATGAAATGTTATTCTTTTCCTGCAACATAAACATCTGGTAAAAGAAGACCCACACTAACACCTAAAGTGAACCAAATGCAAATCTAAAGAGAAAATCAAAAGGTTTACTAGTGATGCATTACTAATGTACACCATGAGAGTGCAAGAAATCACCACATTTGAACACCTTAACTTCAAAAACAGTTACAACAAAGTGAAGTTAAACTCAAAGTGAAGTCGAACTCACTCACCCAGCTCACAGAAGCAGAAGCAGAGCATTTATCCAAGCTCACAATGCAACACTTAATGTAGAGCTTTAGATTTAGTTCATTGCAGCTACACCACAGTTAACAAGCTTGTCCCCTCTTGAGACGACTGGCACATTGGGTTGCTATATCTGCACAGAGTTTGAGCAGGCGAGAAGGGGTAAAATGACAGGGAGATCATGGGGGGCCCCCCCCCCATTCTGACATGGCAGAGATGACAGAGTCAGCTGGACGGTGCATGGCCCTTGGTAACACTTGTAAACAAACACAATGCCATAAACTAAGCAGAAAGGATTTTACCCTTCCATAACCTCCTTAGCCTGTCAACAGGGCCCCAAAACAATTACACAGCACTTTCTCTGAGCTGTATACCTTATCTCTTTCATTTTTTTGTTCTCATTGAAAAAAGTTTTGCATTAAAACACCAGAAAGCTTATTATAAGTATATATAACTCTTCATATCTGTGGCCTAATAAAAAACATAAATTTTTTTACATAGAGCAGGTCGCCTCATGGAGTGAATAATGAGTGAATATGGCATTTCTACCATGGTACTGATCGCTGCAAACTTTTGAAACTGAAAACACATTGACAGCGGTCTAGTAAGTATTCACATTGCTGGATGCCCAAATAAAACCCATTAAAATCTATGCAATCCTTACAGAATTACTTTGGGGAATAAAATGCAACATAAAATAATAATTAGAGAACTTAAGAAGAGAGAGAAAGAAAGAAAGAAAGAAAGAAAGAAAGAAAGAAAGAAAGAAAGAAAGAAAGAAAAGTGATAGGCTTACGTCTATAGTAAAGTGAACTAATAATGTGAAAACATTTTTTCTACCCAATTTACTCACATTAGTGTCACCAAAAGCAGTCAGGTTGATCCAGTTATATTAAGCTTTTCTAACTAATAAAAATATTTAGTAAAGCACATTTTTACAATAGCACTTGAAAAAAGGTAGAATAGAATATAACTTACTAAACCAGTGTTTTCAGTTTTGTCAGGCATCCTGCAAGACTTTTCATTCAGTGGCTAATGCAACCGTTCTTGCTAAACTTTCTAGACTGTGATCTTCCCTTTCAATTTCAAATTCAATTCAGGTTTCCTACTGGAAAACATTACAGCGCATAATACATGTATGCATTATTAATGTATTATCCATTGTCTACAACCTGTTCACCTCACTGTTTACACGTTTACACACAAACACACACACACCCCATACCATTTCACTTAATCACAAAATAATTATTCTCACCTTACACAACATAACAATACAGAAAACTGACCTTTTAAATGCATCAAGCAAATTCTTTTTTGATCACTGAAATAAATACTTTTTAAAACCTGACACTCCAACACACCCCTTCTCCTCCCTGATACCATTATACAGTATTAAAATATTAACTTCATTATATAACCATTATAATAAAACAATAAACCAAATATTCCCATTCTTAACGCCTATTAAAACAAGTACAAAATGACTGTATCATGACTGTATCAAATCACTTTAACTGCATAAACAAGGAATGCAGAATAATAAGATTAATAAATAAGCACTTATTGTCTATGAACAATTAAGGCTGATTCCCTATTCAGTTATGGATAATTATGCATTCACTAATAGCAGATATTGAATGCTCAAATATTAGTTGTGGTCAAGATATTAAATTCATTTTTTGACTCCTTTGTTTAATTCTCTCAACCTAGGTCTATTCTCAGCACAATCTAGAATGCAGTTATTACTGCCTTTCATTTATCCATGTCTCTCATTCCTTTCCCTGCATTCTTTTCCCTCTCACTGACTGTACAGATATTGTCAGGCATCTTTTTGCACCTCCCCCTCTTTTTTTCCCTTCCATTCCCGTCTCCTTTCACGCTCTTCATCTCCCAAGCTCCGACCACTACAGGCCAGTATGAGAAGAGACAGCCAAAAAAACATGCTTTTTCTTGCATATCCCCCTGACGTCAGCCCAGACCAACACCAATACTCCCCCTCATCCCCTTCTTCTGCCTGCACTGACAACCAGTGAACAGCCGGCGATGTCTTCCCACTCGTTCTCATTTTGCCTTTCTGTCTGCAGTGTCTGAGATGCAGTGTTACCTGGCTGCGTGCGACTCCGATACAGCTTCCCATCCTGTATTCCATGTCCTCCTGAGGAGAGGTGACAGAAGCACTACAAGGCTTGCAAAAATAGTCTCTCCAGGATTGCATCCCCACTACAAAGAAATGGCATCGCTGAGCAATGCAAGCAGGGTGTGAGCAAGTGTGTGCAAGCGTGCAAGGATACCCTCATATGTGTGTGTGAATAAGCCTCATCTACTGCACTGCCCAGGGTATATCTACGACATACATGCTCATTCTCTGTTATATAACAACTACATTATATAAATAGCACAGTGAAGGATAAAAAAAAATGTCTTGACATTTGTTTTCCTCTCTTCCTCCGTTGGCTTTTGCAGAGATGCTGTAAGATGCTGCTCTGCAAGTGGGTAAAAGCCCCTCTGTTATCGACAGCGACCGTCACACAGCCTGGGAGAGGAGGGGGAGGACAGAAAATACAGAAGCCGGACGAGAACGAGAAAATAAAAGAACAGAGCATCTGCAAGTTTAAAAGAGCAACAGCTGCAGGCATGACGACACGGTACTGAGCATCAAAAGAAAATCGCCAGAGGAAAAGTGATGGAGCCACTCAAGTGAAATGGGACAGTGGCAGAAAATAAAAGGAGTTTACAAAAGGAGAGTCAGGATGAGATAGATTAATCTTTATGAAGACTGATGGACTGAATTTCAAACATTCATTCTTTAACTAGCATTAAAGTCAGCATGAAAACAAAATTGCCCACTGTTTTTTTCTTTCTTTCTTTCTTTCTTTCTTTCTTTCTTTCTTTCTATCTATCTATCTATCTATCTATCTATCTATCTATCTATCTATCTATCTATCTATCTATCTATCTATCTATCTATCTATCAAAAGTCCATCTATACTCTAAAAATATCATAACATTTTCTTATTGAGCCAATCATATTCAGATCTGCCTCCATTCAACACAATCCAATCAACAACCAGTGGATATGATCAAGCCAGACCCACATTTTTTAATTGTTTAATATGACACATAATGGGAAATTGTCTCAATACTTTAGTAAGGTTAGTCATGACTTCAGTTTCATGTTCACTCTGTTTCATCATTTACAATCAATATGATATAGGTATATTGGTCTGTACTGGATATTAAATTTTAGAAAATCATTTCTGCATTATTTTTTTTTTAATGAAATGTGAAATGTTGCCATCATCTATTGCTAACTTAAAGTGACAGCACATCACAACGACAAAGATTTAACCCTTTAGGTTTCTTAAAGGAATACTTTACTCTAAAATGAAAATTTGCTAATATAATTATAAATTATTAATATATATTATTTTATATATATATATATATATATATATATATATATATATATATATATATATATATTATTTATTCACCCTTATTCCATCCAAGATGTAGATGATTTTGTATCAGAACAAATTTAGTGAAACTTTGGTGAAACATTATATCACTTGCTTGCCAAATTTTCAGTTTTGGGTGAACTTAAAAAGTATCCTATAACAACGGGCCTATAGGGAATATATTTATTGAGTCTTTCTCATGAAAAACATTTACATTTCTCATCAAATATTCATCCAGTAATGAATAGCTATGCATATTTCATACTGTAAATGACAATGCCGTGATGCCGAAATCAAGCATTTTTCCTTCTCAAACAAACATTTACAGATGTCACATGAATTTGTTTTTATGCATATCTTATTAATTGTATTAACAAAAAATGGACACCAGGAATGATACTGCAGTTCCCTAAAAAACAACTTAAGGTTAAAGTGTTTAAAATTTAACAATACCTCATAAAAGTAAGAACATCTTAGGAAATCTGACTATAAATTTGGTAATTAAAAGCTACAAAAAAGCTAGTGAAACAGGATTTCAGTCAAATTGAAGCCACAGTGACCCACAGTGACCTAAACATTTATGCATAATGAGCCATAAAACAGCATATACCCTGATTAAACGAAGTACACCGACGAGCACAAAGCCTAATATATAAAATATATGAAGATATGTAAAATCTCAACTTCAGCCACTGACCTGGATGCAGATTTACACCACTAAACCATCCAGAAAGTCCCTGCAACATACAGAAGCGTCTTGAGAACATGAGTGTTACTCAGACAGCAGGCAGATCCCTCCAAAAGGCTTCAGATGTCAGTGGGATCAAACTACAGGGCAGTTAATCCAAGCTTGGACCAATCTGTGTGCACATGGAGTGCCGCTCTATTGCCTCCCTGCACGCATTTTACACGACTTCATATGAACACGACAACAAAGCTCATGTAAATAAAAATATTACCATACGACCATGCAAATAAACTTCACTAGAGGCAGCAGTCAAGATTGTGTATTTATTAATAATTTTTAAAGAGTAGTTTTAAATCAAATCCAGCTTTGTCCAGTAAAAAAAAAAGGTTATTTTACCACTAGGTGGTAGTGTTCAGCTTACTCTAACTACTCACAGCATAGTCCGAATATACTTTTGTGACCATATTAATGATTACCTGAGGGTTGTAGTTTATTCGTTATTGTGAGACTTATGTATAATCTCCAATTACTATTACGAAATTAAAACAAAAATAAAAAACTACTCTAAGCACATATTTATTTAATCTGTATTAAGTTTCTTATCTATACAAAAACACAGATGGGTTTAATGGAGCCGCTTAGCAAAATGACACTGTAGTATGAGGGCTGTGCAAATGGAGATTTGACTTGCAAATAGTAGAGTTGCATATTGTTTACAAAGCAAATCTGTTTTATGATATATTATTGCCCATGAAGCAGTGAGACACATTCTCAAGCACCCAGACACCGTCTATATGCACACAATTGACCTGCTACTCTAAATATTTCTAATTAAGAGAAAAAGAACGGTGATGTACATCTACAGACAGTGAAGAGTTATGAACCTTGCATGAGTCCATCAAATTAAAATATTTCTTAAGTTACATGGAATCCAACACATAATATAATGTTAACTTCACTTCACATTTATTGTAATAGACAATTATTAAACTTCTATACAGAATTCAAAGACACAACTCTTAAAACTGAGATCACAAATATTAAAAAATATAAAAAGAACAAAATGTTATTTTATAAGCATATTGCCAGCTGTCGCTAACTATCTTCAAGCTTTACTGAGACGAAACTTCTGAGGCGGGGATCAAAGCTTCCTTGATATCAAAGGCATCGATGATTTCCTGCAAGACACGGACCATAGATAAAAGTTATTTAATGTAAAGAAAGACTGTTCCATGCTAAATAAATATGATCTGAACATAGCAAAGTGGTAAACAAAATAGTCTTAAATAGCTGTTAAAAGATACAAGCCTTGGGTAATCTTGAGCACAAGACTATTTCTATATTATCACCTCAATTAGAATCCAGAAAACATTTCTTTCCAACCCCAAACATCTAAAGTCTTAATGTGCTCACCCTCCAGCTTTCCTGGTTGATGGAGATGACACACTGATGTCGGACGACAGCTCCACCTGGCTCCATCTCGCCTTCCTCTACTGGAGCTATAATACACCCATAATTCATTTAATCTCCAAGTACATTCAAACAAACTCAATCAAACGGTGACCTGTGGATTTGATCTCACCTATACAAGGAAGCCCATCTGAATCCATGTACATTCTCACCAGACCATCCTGAGGGAAATATTTCATTAGTTATTGTGAGACTAATGTTTAAACTCCAAAGCCGTTTCTTCTTAACTTACCCTTATGAGAAAAGATGTGTGGAAGATGTTCTCCACAGTCCGGGAGAAGGAGTTGGGGTCAATGACGAACTCGTAATATGAAATGGGTTCCTCAGCTGTATCAGAAAAATCATTTTTAATGGGATTTAAAATAGTCTGTTTTGCTTAACTGTGATATGATATTTTATTTTTATTTTAACGTGCTTACAGTCATCAGCAAAGTAACTTTGCAGACATCCCAGAATTCTTTCAACCTCTTTCTCGGTTGCCTCCTGGTGAGATTCTTCCATTTTCTTCAGCTGTGTTGACAAGATATTTTCTTAATTTCTTAAAATCACACAGATTATCAAGAATATTGATTGACATTTGCATTTTAATGAGCACACCTGGGTGGGCATTATTCGTTTAGCCTCTTTGCTGGGGACTTTCCTTTGTCTTTCAACTCTCTGCCGTGGCGGAGGAGGCTCTGCCAAAAATGAGCCCAACCTTGAATTAAACAAAAATAGCAAAGGTTGTAAAGTATGCTGCACACTGTATTCATAATCTCTCCTTAATCAGGCTGTAAGTATTGTTTTTGTAAGCTATAAAACAGATAAATAGCCATTTTAATCAAACTGATTCAGAGGTTTAGAGTTAAGTAAAAGTAAGTATATCCAATAAATATCATGAAAAAATATATTCACTCATTACACTATAGTTCCTGAAAAGTTTCTTATGCTCATCAAGACAGTAAACCTGTGAATTATTTTTGTTACAATTTATAATAACGTTTTTTTTTTATTATTATTATTATTATTTATTCCTGTGATGGCAACACTGAATTTTCAACAGCCATTACTCCAGGCTTTAGTGCCACACATGACACTATCCTTCATTAAAAATCATGCTATTAAGATGATTTTGTGCTTAAGAAACATTCACTTTTATTAACGTGGAAAAAGTTGCTGCTTAATACTTTTGTGGAAATTGTTATACATTTTTTTTTCAGTATTTTTTGATAAATAGAAAGCTCAAAAGAACAGAATTTATTTGACAGAAACCATTCGAAACATTATACAAGTCTTTACTGTCACTTTTTATCAATTTAATGTGTCTTTGCTGAGAAAAAACATAATGAACATTTCTGAAGAATAACACAAATGTAACTTTGAACTGATTCACTTACATCAACAGTTTTAACTGATTCAAGATCCTTTACTAAAGAAGTGGGCCACCAATACATCAGTTCAATATTTCAGTACATGGGGCGAGAAGAGAACGACAAAACCAGCCCAAATAGACTTAATTAGGCTTAAAACTAAAAGTTTTGCAATTACCTGCAAAATAATTTCAGTTTCAATGTGAATTTCCAGTATATCCCCTTGTCTTAAACACTCAACCTAATTACCTAATCGCCTTCAGTTTCATTTACTACAGACATACTCACATGTAGTGGAATGAGGGGGCTGTTTTGAAGCAGTACTCAGATCTCTTTGCAAGCCTTTGCCAGGCTCCTTGTGGTAAATATCCCTCCAAGTTCCCATCCTGACCACTTTCATCCTCCAAACGATTCAGACCCATGAAGGACAACTAGAATGATCAATATGAGAAATCAATCAAGAAAAAATTTGAGCGCTTTCAAATATCAACATAATTTGGCAAAATTCACTTAGTGCATCTTTAAGCCTGGAATACACTAAATGATTTTTGCCCCCATTTTTCGACAGGTTTACAGTCTGGAGAAGACAATTTTACAACATGTTGTTTTCATTTGCCAAGAGTCTCCTAGCAACAATGCGAATGTTTCTGCGTGATTTTGTTGTGATCGACACAACTTGACGGTCTGGTAGTGTGTGATCCTCAGATGTGTAGTGTATGATAGCCAGTTTTCCTTCATCGCCATTTCAAAAGATGGTAATGATGCCTTGTGTTTAAAAAATCTGTTCATTTTTTTCAGTCATGTAGTGTATTCCAGGCTTTAGGCTTAAGATGATTTTAGAAAAATGCAGGTCTGGCCTATCTTTTTTTTTTTACAGTAACATACCAGATGTTCTGAAAATGCAGACGGGTCAAAAGCAGAGCCTTCAGCATGCAGCTGGCTGGCCTTTTCCTTCCCTAGATCAGTGGCTAGCACCAGGAGTTGAGCATCCAGTGCTGCTTCACGAGCCTGCCTCACTGAAAATAGACACAGGCCATAAAAAAACCAGCAGGAGATGATCATTAAGACATAATACAAAGAAAATGAAATGCGTGTGCGCAATGCTCTGCCAGGCTATGCATCCTACTAATTGACTGAACTGCATTAGTTCTGTAAGTAGGTACCAGAATATGTAGTGTAGAAAAATAATACCATTGGCAAATAGTTTGTTGGCCTCTTCTAAAACATCAGTGAGTTTATTGTTAGCAGGGTTCAGCATGTCCTCGCGATTTTCTGTATACAAAAAAGCATACACACAACAATATACTTACAATGCTTTATAACTGAAACAGCAAACTGTATCACTGAAGCCAACTTTAGCATTATTAATACTCACGCTGGACTTGATTGATCAGATCCCTGTACTTGCTCCTGATCTCTCTCCTGCGTGTTGGATCATCATCTTCCTCACTAATACCCGAGGGTCCCGCACCAATATCATCTTCATCACCCATATCCCCAGGTCTCTCTGGCCGGTTCCGTCCACCCAATCCATTTGATGTTCCTGCTGACTCTTCTTGATTACCTCTAGACTTTCTCCTCGAATCAGACATCTTCAATGTTTCTGCTTGATTTTCTATTCAGAGAGACACATATGTCTGAATAACAGAATTACAGAAACTTTAAATACCTACATCTATAAAGTCTGATTATGTTGTAACAAGCACTGCAATGAGAGGTGCACACTGGGAAGTGTTTTAAAAAGTTACGTAGGTGTCACCCAAGTATTTAAAGAAAATATAATATAACATAATATGCAGCACAATGTATTAAAGCATCGCATAGCAGTTTCCTGCTAATCACACGGTTGGTAAAAACACTATTTTACTGGTAACAAACAGATTTTACTGATACTTTTTTAAAAATAAAGTTTATTTTCAAAACAATACCATCCTGTGCGCAAGCAATCTATGCAAATATAACTGCTGAGACCTTGTATTTACACAAATATTTCCTGACAGTGATCATGTTAGCGATCCACTAAAGTTGAGCTACAAATGCGATGAGACATCGGAAAATAAAAACAGAGAATAATTAATAAACACTGATGTACAAAAACGAGCAAATTAAAATGTAAAATCAAAACTTACAAACTTCAAAAACTGCAGGGTTCACGTCTGTCATTTGCATCAACGATGAAATCTTCGCGGGAGAAGAAGGAAGTGTGTTTACTGGCCTGACGTCATTTCCGACGCATTCTATGACAAAACCTTTGACTGTAGTATCATGATTGTATTTTATATTATTTTATTTATTAGTTCTTCCCCTGGTTTATATTTTTTATACTATGTGTACAATATTGTTTAAGCATTAACAATAGCTATTTATGAACTACATCTTTTGTCCGATTTGTCACTCACATAATCTCACATCCTTATGGTAGTTGTAGTCCTTATTAAGCAATTTGTCAGCAATATACCTTAAAAAAACATACATAGTATGTGATCTAAATTGTTAAACAAACCTGAAAGTGTTGTTAACCAAGGATCTTAATTTACCAATACATCGAAAAACATTCTAAAACACAAAGAAAATTTCTAAATGAATCTATGGCGAAATAGCCTCCCTTGTTAGTCTACAAATTGACGTCATGACTGAGGAGTACAGATTATGTAGTTTTGTTTTTTCCAGAATAAAAGCTTATTTGCGAGTTTGTATTTTTCAAATAACTATAAATATATTTAGGTAATTGTCGTGCATTTAGCTGTAAATTTATGATTTTTTTTATTTATTTAAAGTTATATGTTGTGTCTGATATAATAGGTTTAGAGATCAGAGTAATGAATTAAATCCCTCCTTCCAACAGAGCAAAAAAAAAAGAGAAAGAAAAACACCTAAAAATACCGAATAGGGTGTGTTTCAAAAATCAGTAAACTGCTACCTAGACAAGATTTCTGGCTGTTACTGTGGCGAGCGTTGTTGCACGAACTGTGCGCTTCCGTGGGTATTTTGAAACACAGCCATCAGAATCCGGAAATTAACAAACTCGTGATGTCAGGAGGAGTGGGAGAGAAAGGAGAAATGTACGTGTATTTCCTAGGATTTCTGGACTGTAGAGATATGACATCGTCATATGATGGAGTTACAGCGTGAAAGGAGCACTGGACATGTTTCAGGGAGACTGTGGATGATCGCTGGTCCAAACTGAAAGTGTTTTCACGCGCATCGTGTGCTTCCTATTCCAGATCGACTTTTCAGCAAACATGACGCGACTCTCGTTAGAACAAGTGACTGATTTCGTTGATTTCACGAAAGGAAAGGATCTTAAAGAGTTTTTCAAACAGGGATACTCAAGCATCTCATCTCAAAACTTCCTGTCTGATGTTCGTCTGAGTCCAGATGGACGTCACATTCATGTCATTGTGCGTCAGCCCAAGAGTGGTCTTATGACACACGACAAATATCAGCGACCTCATCTCATGCAATGCCAGAAACACAATGATTTAGTGCTGTCTGGAAATGGGCCTGTAGTGGATGTTATTTATGTTCCTCAAAGCAAACCAGAAGATGGAGCCTCTGTGCTTGGAGTTATATTTGAGAATGGAAGAGTGGAATTCTGGAAATTCCTAGAGTGCAGATCAGGCTGGAATTTACTCCAGACTGCAGATCTGTGTAACAGCCCTCGTGCTAAAGTCAGTTCTGTGTGCATTTGCCAGAATTTCATTATATGGTGTGAGGAGCGACCACCATCTGAGAACTCCAATAGTGCATGCAGCAACTTCAGGTTCTGCATCTGCAAAAAGACTGTAGAAGTTAATGAGGGAGGTGTCAATTTAGGAAACATGAAAATTGCATTGCACAATAATCCTCGATACACAACTGTCAGTTCTGGGAATTTTGTCTATCTGCTCCCAGACATGAGGGAAAACTCTTCCATTGGAATTTCAAAAGTGTTTCTTGCATGGTCTCCTGAACATGACACCTTTAGCGTGCATAGTGCCTGTAGTTGCACACTTATGAAAAGCTCAAGCAAGGAGTCTGACTTCAAGAGACTTGTTACAGACTGCATTGGCCTTTTATCTACCATAAATCCTCCTGATATCTGTGGATTCTCTCCAACTGGATGTGGAGACCTCCTTCTTCTTCTTAGCACTGGTTGGGTATGCATCATGAAGAGGGATGGCAGTCTTAGCCACATATACAAACTTCCTGATAATTGCTTAAGTGCTAGTGGGACCCAAAATAGCCTGAAGATATATAACGAAATCCTGGCACTAACAATAGGCCGGACCCTCTTCTTAATCGACACCAAATGTGGTCTGGAATTAGAAAGAATAAGTCTGAAAACAGAAGGTCTTCTCTTCATAAACACCTTGGACAGTCACTCTCCACAAATGTTGTCAGAAACCGGGCTGTTTGTGGTCACGCAAAAACCGAAGCCTTCTCCAACACTTTCTGAAGACTCGAATGCACTTTTAGTTGAGACTGTCTTTGAGGAGGCATGCAAATACTATCAGCAAAGAAGTTTAAGTAGCACGCAGCTCACGGTGGAGAAGCTCAAAAAAGGTGGGATGTTTCAAGCGCCCATATCGCTAGCTGCCATCCTTAAGGATTACCTCAGCAACCAGAAGACCAAACCTGGCGAGAAACATTCCACAGGTCAAGAAAGACTCATGAGCTCACTCGAATCAGAGCTTAGGAGTCTCGTTTCGTTGGAGGACGTCAAAACGTCAATGGTGAATGCTTCAGAGAAAGATCTAGAGAACTATTGTGAAAGCTTGGTGCAGCAGGAGATCTGCCGGCTGCTTAGCGGTGAGATAGAGAGGGAGAATCTTCAGTATCTAAACAGCATCTTCAATCTCTTTCCCACTTACTCCTGGCATGCCATGCAAGCGGTTCTGCATCTGAGGTGCAACGGTGAGGGTTTGTTGTCGTCTAAAGCTCCTGCTGAGTTATGGAAAATCATCCTCAGCCCTGTGCAACCCACAGCAAACTTTGCTCACTGCAACGGTCAGCAGAAACACACTACGGTGCCTGTTTTTGAGCTCTTGTGCCAATCCATCTTCAAATTCCAGCCCAGCTGGCTCCCCAGGTTTCTTGAACTGGCACAACAACAATCCGGTGGGTCCTCTAAGTCTTCGTGGGGTTACAGCATGAAGGAGAGCTCTGAGAGCCTGCCGCTCTATAAACGGGCTTTGACTGTGCTCCCTTGCAAAAGGACCTACCAACACCTGGAAGTGGAGCTGCTTTTGTGCAGCGAGCGGCCTAAAGCTATAATGCAAGCGTTGCGGATTCTCATCAAGCAAAGCCAGTGGGAACGGGTTGCGCAAGTAGCCGAAAGGTTCTGTCGACAGAGCCCGCTTCTGAACAAAGAGATTTTCATTGCTCTGCTGTGCGAAGTGTCCCAGCATAGAGACTTGGACCCCTTTTTGGACCTGCTATGGACTCTTTGTCCAGAGGACATGACTGTGACAAGCATACTTAATATTGTATTGACAAACCTGCCTGATTCAACGCAGAACTCTGGTCCTTTCGAGGCTCACGGCAGCCAGGTCACCATCGGGCTTTTGAAACCACTGCTCAGAAAAGTTCTCCAAAGGGAGACCAAACCGAACCAAAGGTACGCAGATATCCTTCAGTCACCCACAGTTCCTCCACTCACTCCTCCACGTCAACCGAAGGGACTGTTCAGAGATGCTGAGCAGCAGGAAACCAAGCAGAGGACTTCCTCTGGATCTCAAGTGACATCTCAAGCCAAGCTGCTCTGACTTTCCCAGTCTCAAATCATGTCTGACCCTTCCCATAGACTGTTATTAAAATTGTCTTAGAGGTACAGGTAAACCCAAAATGAAATTCTATCATCATCTGCTCATGTTTATGTATCTCCAAACCTGCATGACTTTCTTCTTTGGAGGACTTAAAAATAGATTCTAATAAACAATTTAACAGATTTTATCTATACAATAAAAAACAATTTCATTGAAAACAATCTTTGAACCCCATTGACTTTCAAGGTATTGCCTGTATTTTGTGTTCTACAAAACAAAGTAAGCCATACAGGTTTGGAACAACATGAGGGTGAATAAATAATTACACATTTTCATTTTGGCATAACATGTTCTAAACATCATTACAGAGCTTCGGATCGAACAATATTCCATTTACTATTAAGATTGTAAAGTAATAACTTGCAATGCACAGATGTTCAACTACTGCTTAATTATTCCTAATATAGAATGTAATATATGTTGTTTTTATGTTAACTAGGTTTGCTGCATTTCATCTAATGTGTTTTTGGTGTCTTTTAAAATGTTTTCTATTTCTTAATTTTCAGTTGTCTTTTTTATAGCCACCTTATAAAGGCATGTTGTTATCAAGATCCTAATGCAAGGTCAGAGATGACTACACATTCTCCACATTTCATGCTCTCATTTATTGTATAAACTCTTAGAATAACAATGTCTTTTTTTTCTGTTGACACTACAGTTTTGTCAGCATATGCTGGCGTAATTTTTATTTTAAGAAAATCATGTGGAAAATGTTTGCTAAGGACTGTGTTAGTCATTAAAAGAAATGTACAGTAATATAAAATGTAATGTGCGTACTGATGCATTGGACATTTTAGATTTGGTCATTTCATGTTTTCATGCCTTATATATTTCTTGAATTGCTCTTGTGTTTATTGCTATCGCAGGGATTATAACACTGATAAAAGCAATTAAATATGACTTGTGTATTGCTGCCACTCCTTTTCAAGTCTCTTTCTGAGCTGAAGTGTCACAGTCGTCATTAATGATTTCTGGTTTTGTGGTCAGAGAGGGGAATTCTGATGTGTTTCCAAAGCAAAGCTTCATAAACTCACTAGGTCTGTACAGCTCCACCCTCTGCATTCCTACTGAGCTCAGCAGCAGCATTCACAGCACTGCTTTAAATTCAATTCAACTCAATTCTATTATAGAGTGACCAGCTTCAAACTCAATCACATTGGACAGGCTCGTGTTGCCCTGAATTGACTCATCATAGCTAATTGTATTTGGAGAACTGGAACACTTCTGTTTTCTCTGTGATGCAAGTGTTTACTAAGTATTGATTCGACTGAGTATTCTGCAAAATGTATTTGACATTTTATATTTTGATCTAAAGTTAATAACTAAGACACAAAAAAAAATTATACATTTAAAAACAATTGGTAAAAATGTCTGAAATATCTCTTGCATGCTACTGTTAGACAAATCTTTGCCGCATTCGGTCCGCTGAGGAAAAAAGTGAATTGTTTAACACTCATACTGGCCTGTTTGAGTAACTGCGGTTTCTAGAGACGTGGGACAAAACATTCAGTAAAAAGAAAAAAAAACATTTCCAGTTTGATTATTAAAGATGATTGCGGGTTTACACAAATGTAAATCTACATTTTTTTCTTGCTTGCAACACTACAAAAACAAAATGCCTATGATGCAAATAAAATGATTTTGTCAAAACCAAAATATTTTTTGTCAATGGTGCTGAAAATTAAATGGAGCTGAATTTTTTTTATATATATATATATATTAGGGCTGCCAAACGATTAATCACGTGCAAAAATGTTTTTGCGTAATATGTGTGTTCTGTGTATATCTATTTATATATTCGCACACACACAAAAAGTATATATTTTGAAAATATTTAAATGTTTATATTCATAAAATGTATACTATAAATAAATATATTAACAATAAAATAAAATTATTAAAAGAAAATCTGAAAAATATGCATCTGTATTTATATATACATAATAAATATAAACAGTATATATACATTTATTACACTGTAAAAAATAATTCAGTGGCTTAGTAAATTTCACAAAAATAAAGAGCTATATTTACTTAATAAAATCTTTTGAAATCATTTAAGTGATATTTTGAGTGGGTCAGGTTAAAAATAATAATTAAAAATCCAACAAATAATTTCTCTAAAATTTACATATATTATTTAAGTTTATGTCATGAAAATAAATAAGTATTTAACTAACTAATTATATTTTTAATATACCCTCAATATTTCTGGTGAATTCTAATAGAAATATTTGATAATTATTTACTTGTACTGATCTGTTTTAGAAACTAAAATTATTAAGTATTTCCTACCAATTTTCCTAAATAAAGTTCCAGCTTAATAAATGACGGTTTAAATAAATTGAGTAAATTTAAAAAAAAAATCTGCTTTCCTCAGCAGAGACGTCGACTAGCCATACTCCTCACAACTTCTGGTAAGTAACGTTAGTCAGCTAATCCTACTTACGTTTGTAACACTTTATTATAAAGTTAATAATTATTAAGCATTTCCTAACAATTTTCTTTGTATTTTACGTCATCTTCAACAAGTTTCGTAGCTTAATCGAAGTCACCTGAAGGACGACTTTCCTGAGTTTCCTCAGCAACGGCAAGACCCGCACTCCTCTCATATCGTGGTACGTTATGTAATTTAGCCAGCTAAAACTAAATATGTTTGTGATGTTTAATTCAGAAGTTAATTATTAAGGATTTCCTAACAATTGTGTTTGTATTTTGCGTCATCTTAAGAAGTTTAACAAGTTTCGCGGCTCAAGCAAGAGCTCCTGTCACTGAAGGACTGCTTTTCTCAGCAACGACGTGAACAGCATTACTCGAATTTCCTGTAAGTAACGTTAGTCATTTTATAACAATGTATATTTGCAATACTTTATTCAAAAGTTGATTAAACATTCACCGTGTGTACGTGTACATAACAGTGTAGTTTTCTAAGTTAGTTAGTGGGGCAGCGATATGTATGTTAGGGGGGTTTTTTTTGTTTTGTTTTTTTGGAGTGGATTAACTTTCGTACTATTTGGATCACCGTTTATTTCAACCGCCATTTGAAAGTCTAACGATAAGTGAGCGTACCGTGGTCCAGCAACTATAACTATACATGCCCAATGGAAAACGATTTTGTACAGGTTCCCCTTTGGGGTCAGTGGCTTGTCAAAAGGGAACACATCATTTATGAACTTTCAAATGACATTCTGTCTTGTAAAAAGCTGTCACGTTGTTGTAAAACATCATAATAACTACATGAACTCAAGTATGAGCTCCTAAATAACCACTACAAATACGCCATGCAAAAGTATTTAAAATGGCGTGGACATAACATAGACTGGTGCGTTTTAATCAGCTCCCACTATAACTTTGGGAGTCAGGCAGTTTAAGGCCTGCTCCGTTGTAAATTAAGCTTGCATTTATTTAAAAAAAAATGCAGAAAAAACAACCGTCTATCCCCCCCCCTACCCTCTATCGCTATTTGGCTGGTAATTTTTTTAGGGTTACTTGCCAGACTGATATAATATTTATATATTTACACACACACATACCTATACATATATACACACACACACACATATATATATATACACACACACACACACACATACCTATACATATATATATACACACACACACACACACACACACACACACACATATATATATATATATATATATATATATATATATATATATATATATATACACATACATATATACATTAAAGACGAATTTTCATTCCATTACTCCAGTCACCGCAGCTGTTTCACAACAAATCCAGACCTGGTGGGTATTGAAGGACAGCGGAGGCTGGGGGAGGGGTACATTGTTTTAATTTTAATTAAAGTAATATTTTTGTTCCCTGAAACCGATCAGTTTAATTTTGCATCCTTAAATAGTTTGATAGAAATTTCACAAATATATTATGTGTATTATAAATAAACAATTTGTTAGTCTAATACTAAATTGTTTTAGTGGAAAAAAAAGATAAAATATAACTGTACATTTTAGATAAAATTAACTGTTGTATTTTTTGTCTATTATTATATGTTTACATTTATGCATTTGGCAGACGCTTTTATCCAAAGCAACTACATTGCATTTCAAGGTACACATTTAAAATCTTATAATATTCAGAGATTTTATTAAGTTCATAAAGTTAAATATTATTGTAATATTTACTAAGCCACAGAATTATTTAGAGGGTTAAGGGTTGAGTGTGAGGGTTAATGCAATGCATATTTTTTTTCAAGTAGTGCAATTAAACAAGCTTTTTTGTTTCAAAACCATTAGTCATTTTACTTAAATATTAAACATGTTTATAAAGAAATTGGTTGAAATAATGCGGACCTCAATAAAAGCCTATAGCATTGATTTAAAGCATAGAAGCTCGCAGTTGGTCTCTTTTCATTTTTCTTTTAGGTTTATTGTTAAAAATAAATGTCCCTATGTAGAAAATTAACCTGTCCTCTTGTTAAGAAGAATGCTGTTAATTTTTGCAACTCCTCCCCCTAGTAAACTTTGTTTGAGATTTTACCTATCATATGGTCCAACAGAATGTTTGCTTCTTCAGGTGCTATTTGTTTTGTGTATTTGTCGCTTTCTTGTAACATTCAGGTTTGAATGTTAGCTCTAACCAGTTATCTTTAAAATTTGCCTGTAGGGTTCAGCTGATCTACCCGTCTTCGTAGACGCAGAGTTGGCAGAGGAGGTCATAAAAATCTACATCCTTCGGGACAATGATGGGGCAGTCAGCGATGTAGGAGTTGTGATTGAGGGCATCACTGTCCTCCGCAGTCTTGGGAATCTCAGCAGAGCCTGCTGCTATCTTTTGGGAGTCACGTATGCATTGGATTTGAGATATCCCAAGACCCACAAATACAGGTCCTTCTCAAAAAATTAGCTTATTGTGATAAAGTTCATTATTTTCCATAATGTAATGATAAAAATTAAACTTTCATATATTTTAGATTCATTGCACACCAACTGAAATATTTCAGGTCTTTTATTGTTTTAATACTGATGATTTTGGCATACAGCTCATGAAAACCCCAAATTCTCAAAAAATTAGCATATTTCATCCGACCAATAAAAGAAAAGTGTTTTTAATACAAAAAAAAGTAAACCTTTAAATAATTATGTTCAGTTATGCACTAAATCCTTCGGGAATCCGTTTGCAGAAATGACTGCTTCAGTGCGGCGTGGCATGGAGGCAATCAGCCTGTGGCACTGTTGAGGTGTTATGGAGGCCCAGGATGCTTCGATAGCGGCCTTAAGCTCATCCAGAGTGTTGGGTCTTGCGTCTCTCAACTTTCTCTTCACAATATCCCACAGATTCTCTATGGGGTTCAGGTCAGGAGAGTTGGCAGGCCAATTGAGCACAGTAATACCATGGTCAGTAAACCATTTACCAGTGGTTTTGGCACTGTGAGCAGGTGCCAGGTCGTGCTGAAAAACGAAATCTTCATCTCCATAAAGCTTTTCAGCAGACTGAAGCATGAAGTGCTCCAAAATCTCCTGATAGCTAGCTGCATTGACCCTGCCCTTGATAAAACACAGTGGACCAACACCAGCAGCTGACATGGCACCCCAGACCATCACTGACTGTGGGTACTTGACACTGGACTTCAGGCATTTTGGCATTTCCTTCTCCCCAGTCTTCCTCCAGACACTGGCACCTTGATTTCTGAATGACATGCAAAATTTGCTTTCATCCGAAAAAAGCACGTTGGACAACTGAGCAACAGTCCAGTGCTGCTTCTCTGTAGCCCATTTCCAGCACACACCTGTGCACGGTGGTTATAGATATTTCTACTCCAGACTCAGTCCACTGCTTCCGCAGGTCCCCCAAGGTCTGGAATCGGTCCTTCTCCACAATCTTCCTCAGGGTCCGGTCACCTCTTCTCGTTGTGCAGCGTTTTTTCCCACACTTTTTCCTTCCCACAGACTTCCCACTGAGGTACCTTGATACAGCACTCTGGGAACAGCCTATTCGTTCAGAAATTTCTTTCTGTGTCTTACCCTCTCGCTTGAGGGTGTCAATGATGGCCTTCTCAGGTTGGCAGTCTTACCCATGATTGCGATTTTGAGTAATGAACCAGGCTGGGAGTTTTTAAAAGCCTCAGGAATCTTTTGCGGGTGTTTAGAGTTAATTAGTTGATTCAGATGATTAGGTTAATAGCTCGTTTAGAGAACCTTTTCATGATATACTCATTTTTTGAGATAGGAATGTTGGGTTTTAATGAGCTATATGCCAAAATCATCACTATTAAAACAATAAAAGACCTGAAATATTTCAGTTGTTGTGCAATGAATCAAAAATATATGAAAGTTTAATTTTTATCAATACATTATGGAAAATAATGAACTTTTATCATAATATACAAATTTTTTTAGAAAGACCTGTACTCACTTGAGTTGTTCCAAAAACTGTTTCTTGAGCTGGATCCTCCAAAACTCTCTGTTAATGTTCAGAGGTTAAAAAATTATCTTCTTGCACAGTCGTGGTTCATGATCATCCCTCAGAATGGGTATTCCTGATGGAAGTATTTCTGTTATCGGATTAATTCTGTTGAAGGGTTAGTTCACCCAAAAAGATGATGTTGTCATAATTTACTCTCCCTCAATTTGTCCCAAACCTGTACGAGTTTCTTTCTTCTGTTGAACACAAAATATATTTTAAGTGAAGTGACGTGACATTCAGCCAAGTATTAAAGAGTGTTGGTTAACGCATTTAAAGGTTGCCATTGACTTTGCATAGTATACTTTTTTTTTTCCTACCATGGAAGTCAATGGCAACTTTCAACTGTCTGTAAACCAACATTCATTAAAATATCTTTTGTGTTCAACAGAAGAAAGAAACTCGTACCGGTTTGGGACAACTTGAGGGCGAGTACATTATGACAACATCATCTTTTTGGGTGAACTATCCCTTTAATATTGATGTAAGTGTTGCTTTTTTTTATGGTTTAATGAGTGGTAATGAGTGTGACTGCAAATGGCTGGTATGCACCAGGAACAAAGTAAGATGTCATTTCTCTTACGGCTATCATATTTTACATGTAATCTACTTGAATACTAAGATGGATGAAATGTTTCATAAGGTTTAATCATTTCCCTTATGGCTACTTTACAGTTTTTAATTTTTGCAATCTACTGGAATATTAAAATGGATAAAATGTTTCAAAGGTTGATTTTAGACTTTGTCTGATGTTTAATTGATAAATAAATAAATGTTTAATAAAAAATGTTTCTTTCTTTATTTGGTTTTATTATATTAATTGTAAAGGGTAAATGGTGTAAAAAAAAGTGAATGCAACATTTTGATAATTTATAGTCCAATATTAAGTTAAATTCACTTTTACATGTAGTAAACATAGCACAATTGTTTGGTTAAATTTCATCCAATATTTCAATTATATCTACTCAATATTTTTTGTTTATTTTACATAGAATTACAGTTGTGGTGTTTTATAATTTTGATTATATCTAATTAATTTTATTTCTCATATAAAGTTATTCAGTTATTCAGATTTACTTAATTTTTTTACTTACAATTACTCAATTTAAACAGTATATTTCATTGATTTCACAGCTTTTAAATTTACTCAATTTTTTTGAGTGTAAAAATGTTTCACCAAAAAAATTGAGTAAATAATAGTTAAACTTTTTACAGTGTATGTAAACGAAAACTTTTATTTTGAATGTGATTGTGATTAACCATTTGACAGTACTAATATATATATGTGTATATATATGTGTGTGTGTGTGTGTGTGTCAAAAGAACAGATAAATACATATTTTCTAACATTCTAAATGTCTTTCTTTTCTATCACATTTGATCAATTTAATTTTAATTACTTTTGAATGGTAGTGTAGTGCACATATAACATGAATGTGTATAAGTCTTAGATTTTTATGATTTCAAGACCAGTTGCGTGGTTTTCCAGTTATGCCCTTGTTGCGTATGTCTATTAAGTATCTCTTGTATTTACTAATCTGAATGCTAAGCGTCAGCTCTAATATCGAGAAATGGACTATATACTTTTTTTGTAATTAACATTTTTCCTGCTATATGATCTCAGTATTTTTTTGAAAAAGTCTCTCTCTCTCTCTCTAAGCAGCACAGATATGTGTGGAATGTGTGCGCCACTGCTCTAGTGCTTCATCCTGATTGGCACACTGTTGTAAAGGCAGGAGTCACAGGGTGCAGGGTTACTGGGGGAGGGTTCTCGATGGGTCAGTTTTCTCTGGACAGACTTGGCAAGCAATTCTTTACACCAAACAAACAGGTTCAGCATGGTAGTGTCAGCACCTTTTATTATGATTGTAATTAATACATGACATAAGATAGAAATGTTTAACAGGCCTCAGAGCACAACACTTCAAAAAGAGGCCACTTCTTGCTGGTTTATACAATCACAGTCTCCACAGTAACTCATGAGCTAAATTCATTATTAGGACAATCTAATAGAAAGGTTGTTTTATATAAAATATATGCCAGCAGTATATCTATAACAGCATACCCATATTTCTTATTGAAAAATGGCATAAATAAATTTCAATGCCTACAGGACCACGTAAAGTGCGTTCTAAAGCTTTAACTCCCATTAATGCCTTACAATACAAAAACATATTACAGTTGTAACAGTAAAGTTGTGCTTTTCATTTAAATATCAAGAGCTAAAATAATTTGATCCAAAGTGAATTTATGATAATCTACTGCAATAAAAACAAAGAAAGGGGTACAAAGAAGCTAAACATTGTCTATACTTGTCAATTAATTGATCTGTGGGTAAATTTTTATAACTTAACAGTCATTTTTATTTATGTGCTTATGTAAAATGTGGTTGTTTGCCATTTCCCAATAATTCAGGTTTGAGGTGGGCCTTTGGGAAAGGATTCATCATGAAGTTATTGTTCCTTTAAAGAGAGAAATCAGAAGTAAACCATTTGAATTGATTCATGACAGCAGGTAAACAGTAGACTTTTTCATGATCTGCTTCCACATTTAAAAAACCAATAAGATTATTTACTCATAAGCATCTGAATACTTCATCCTGCGGTAGTACTTGGCCAGTTTAACTGAGAAAATGATGCTGGGGATCAGGAACATCATACACCAGCCCAAACTCAACCAAAAGGCATTCTGCAAAACAGACAGGATGTTATGTTTTATTAGATGGGAACCATGTGCACTTACAAATCTCTCAGCGCTGTAATATGGAAAAAGAAGCAGCTAGAGCTGAGGATGGATTCTTACCAAAGATTCTACCAAGTGTTTACAGACGAGCTCCTCTGATCTGTCTACTGCTGCAGCTGCAGGCCCACAACGACCCACCTTCTCTGTGATCTGACACACAGTGCAACACCATAGTATTAATAATTCACCAATAACATAGTCGGCACCTTGAATACAAATAAAGACATAAACAATACCGTTTGATTTGCCCAGTAAAGAAATGTCTGAAAGATTTTTATCTGACAGTCTACGAATGCCCTGCTTTCCTGCAGAAGAGAAGCATACAGTTACTATAAAATGCACAGTAGATTTTTTTTCATCACTGCAATGCAGTAATCATCCTGACAGATAATTTCTCTAAATATAGCTTTGATTTTGCAACACTCACAGTTTGCACTATTTTTGATATGTTGTAGTTCAGGACGTCCTGAGCATAGCCAACTTCTTTGAAAACATTTTCCATAGCTGCCTATAAAACGAATAAAGAGAAGAAATTTGAAGATATTTTTTATTATTTAAACCATTTTAATTTACTTTAAAACTTAATTTATCCCTGTGATGGCAAAGCTGAATTTTCAGCATCAATACTCCAGACTTTCAATGTCACATGATCCTTCAGAAATCATTCTAATATGGTGATTTGCTGCTTAAGTAAAATGTTATTATTATTATTTTTAAACATTTGTACTGCTCAATCATTTTATGTGCATATACATATTTTCTAACATTCTAAATGTCTTTCTTTTCTATCACATTTGATCAATTTAATTTTAATTACTTTTGAATGGTAGTGTAGTGCACATATAACATGAATGTGTATAAGTCTTAGATTTTTATGATTTCAAGACCAGTTGCGTGGTTTTCCAGTTATGCCCTTGTTGCGTATGTCTATTAAGTATCTCTTGTATTTACTAATCTGAATGCTAAGCGTCAGCTCTAATATCGAGAAATGGACTATATACTTTTTTTGTAATTAACATTTTTCCTGCTATATGATCTCAGTATTTTTTTGAAAAAGTCTCTCTCTCTCTCTCTAAGCAGCACAGATATGTGTGGAATGTGTGCGCCACTGCTCTAGTGCTTCATCCTGATTGGCACACTGTTGTAAAGGCAGGAGTCACAGGGTGCAGGGTTACTGGGGGAGGGTTCTCGATGGGTCAGTTTTCTCTGGACAGACTTGGCAAGCAATTCTTTACACCAAACAAACAGGTTCAGCATGGTAGTGTCAGCACCTTTTATTATGATTGTAATTAATACATGACATAAGATAGAAATGTTTAACAGGCCTCAGAGCACAACACTTCAAAAAGAGGCCACTTCTTGCTGGTTTATACAATCACAGTCTCCACAGTAACTCATGAGCTAAATTCATTATTAGGACAATCTAATAGAAAGGTTGTTTTATATAAAATATATGCCAGCAGTATATCTATAACAGCATACCCATATTTCTTATTGAAAAATGGCATAAATAAATTTCAATGCCTACAGGACCACGTAAAGTGCGTTCTAAAGCTTTAACTCCCATTAATGCCTTACAATACAAAAACATATTACAGTTGTAACAGTAAAGTTGTGCTTTTCATTTAAATATCAAGAGCTAAAATAATTTGATCCAAAGTGAATTTATGATAATCTACTGCAATAAAAACAAAGAAAGGGGTACAAAGAAGCTAAACATTGTCTATACTTGTCAATTAATTGATCTGTGGGTAAATTTTTATAACTTAACAGTCATTTTTATTTATGTGCTTATGTAAAATGTGGTTGTTTGCCATTTCCCAATAATTCAGGTTTGAGGTGGGCCTTTGGGAAAGGATTCATCATGAAGTTATTGTTCCTTTAAAGAGAGAAATCAGAAGTAAACCATTTGAATTGATTCATGACAGCAGGTAAACAGTAGACTTTTTCATGATCTGCTTCCACATTTAAAAAACCAATAAGATTATTTACTCATAAGCATCTGAATACTTCATCCTGCGGTAGTACTTGGCCAGTTTAACTGAGAAAATGATGCTGGGGATCAGGAACATCATACACCAGCCCAAACTCAACCAAAAGGCATTCTGCAAAACAGACAGGATGTTATGTTTTATTAGATGGGAACCATGTGCACTTACAAATCTCTCAGCGCTGTAATATGGAAAAAGAAGCAGCTAGAGCTGAGGATGGATTCTTACCAAAGATTCTACCAAGTGTTTACAGACGAGCTCCTCTGATCTGTCTACTGCTGCAGCTGCAGGCCCACAACGACCCACCTTCTCTGTGATCTGACACACAGTGCAACACCATAGTATTAATAATTCACCAATAACATAGTCGGCACCTTGAATACAAATAAAGACATAAACAATACCGTTTGATTTGCCCAGTAAAGAAATGTCTGAAAGATTTTTATCTGACAGTCTACGAATGCCCTGCTTTCCTGCAGAAGAGAAGCATACAGTTACTATAAAATGCACAGTAGATTTTTTTTTCATCACTGCAATGCAGTAATCATCCTGACAGATAATTTCTCTAAATATAGCTTTGATTTTGCAACACTCACAGTTTGCACTATTTTTGATATGTTGTAGTTCAGGACGTCCTGAGCATAGCCAACTTCTTTGAAAACATTTTCCATAGCTGCCTATAAAACGAATAAAGAGAAGAAATTTGAAGATATTTTTTATTATTTAAACCATTTTAATTTACTTTAAAACTTAATTTATCCCTGTGATGGCAAAGCTGAATTTTCAGCATCAATACTCCAGACTTTCAATGTCACATGATCCTTCAGAAATCATTCTAATATGGTGATTTGCTGCTTAAGTAAAATGTTATTATTATTATTTTTAAACATTTGTACTGCTCAATCATTTTATGGAAACCTTTTCAAGATTCTTTTATGAACAGAAAGCTCAAAAGAACAGCATTTATTTGAAACAGAAATTGTGGTATCGATATAAAAGTCTTTCCTGTCACTTTTGATCAGTTTCATGCATCCTGGCTGAACAGTACTCTACACTAGTGAATTTTGAAACAATGACAATATTTCAAATGCTCCCTGATACAACCTGCAATAACTGCAAGTAGCAAACCATCATAATTCATGGGGTCTATAATTCAATTCTTTAAAAAATGATATACTGTAGTTTAGGCTATAGTATTATACATACGGATACTCTCATGCACTTATGATGGCTAGTGTTTACTTACAGTGATTTGTGATGCTTCTTCACTGAGATTCTTAACAGTGCTGTTCAGCTCCTTCTGCAAAGAGGAAAAGGATGTAGATCCAAAACTAGTAAACCAAACTCATACAAACTATTCAAGAACACTATGTGTTTAATATTTATTCATTCCTAATTATAATGTCATGTTCAGTTGAAATGTAAATTCTGAGTACTGTCTTTTGTGTTGTGTCAACACACCAGCAAAGGCATAATGTTAGACATGACGTCAGTCTGGATGTCACGCAGATCTCTTGCTTCCCCATGCAGTTCATCTTTTTTAGCTTGGTTACTCTGAAAGACACAAATAAGTGTACGTGATCCATCTTGGTCATTCAATGAGCAGGGGGTGTTAACAAGACAAGTAAACAAAAGTAACTTTCACCTGTTTGCCAGCCAAGACATCCAGACTTTCTGCTACTGAGCTCAGATCATTCCCTGACAAGTCATTAATCTGAAATAAAAAATGTTTTTCTAGATTTTGAAATATATTCATATAAATATATTCTCAATAATTACTTCCTCATATTTTGGCCATATATATATATATATATATATATATATATATATATATATATATATATATATATATATATATATATATATATATATATATATATATATATATTAACACAAAACGTGGGCACAGGTATATTTGTAGGAATAGCCAAAAATACATTGTATGGGTCAAAATTATTGTTTTTATTTATTTATATATTTTTATTTTGTTTGATGTTCCATGAAGATATTTTGTAAATTTCCTACCGTAAATATATCAAACCTTAATTTTTGATTAGTAATATTCATAGCTAAGGACTTCATCTGGACAACTTTAAAGGTGATTTTCTCAATATTCCGAAAGCTTATTTATTCCGTTTTCAGATAATGTATAAATGTGAATTTCAAAAAATGACCCTTATGACTGGTTTTGTGGTCCTGGATCACATATATGTGTAATGCTATGATCACTATTTATTTATTTTTTTACCATATGAATAATGCTCATGTGTACCCGTTAATAAATTATACTTCATTTGATTTCACAAACAGTATGTGCTTATGTCTTTTTGAGAAAGAAGTATATGGTGTACCTGATGTATAATGTTGCTGAAGTTCATACTGCTGGTCCTGCTGGAGAAGTTGTTTAGCTGGGACTTTACCTCTGGACTGAGGATGGTGATGTTTGCTATGTTGATTTGTAACCCATTAAAGGTCTGATCAATTTCATTAGTGTACTGTTGAGAGAATCGGCCATTAGTGTCCAATAAGTGATGCATCAATCATAAGAAAGTAAAGAACGAGTTATAATATCTCACCTGTGAAACATCTAATTTACTATTTAGATCGAAGATCTCATTCAGATGAAATGTGGTCCACAACGGCATATTCTTCTGACAGTCACTAGAAATTATGAAATGTGAATTTACTGATTTTTATTGGATGTAAATAATGTAAATATGATAGCCATCCATCATGCTGTCCTGCGTGTGACATACCTGTACACATTTATAATATTCAGGTTTGTTTTCAAATTCAGGACCGTGGACAGGTTCAGACCTGGAATCAGCCCTGGAGTGTCAATAAGCTATGAAACACAATATGATAATTAAATATACGGATAATGCTTGATGCAAACACTTACATTTACTGAAAACTAGTCAAGGTCATACGATCAAACACAATGAGTCAGTGTTGCTGGAAATACCTGGATGAGTTCCTTGGTTTGCCATGGTTTACAGATCAGGGTATAGGTATTTCCTCCCACTATGAAAAGTATCAACACTACTAACATGAAGATCCAGGAGACCAGGAAGCTGAAACCTACTCCTCTAAAATGGCACAAGAGGAAGTAATTACTGCACGTACAGTTTTACAACACTGTTACACAAGCACAAATCAAAAGGGGAATTTATACTCACGCCATGAAAAATATTCCTCCACAGTTAGATGTGCCAGAACGTTCAGAGGGATTGTCTTTAGGATTTAGTCCAGCTACACCCAGCAGCAGACCCAGAAAGTTACAGATCACCACCAGCAAAATCACACAGCTCAGGACCAATCCAACAGCCCGACTATTACAAAAAAAAGATTATTTGAGATTGTTATAAAAATACATTGTATTTGAACACAGAGAATCACGGTTAATTAGAACAAGATGTGTTTAAGTACCTGATTTGACTTGATCTCTCTATATAAGGGGAATTATCGTTGATCAATGTCCGCACGTCCGTTAGTAATGCTGAGATATTGTTCAAAGCATCAAGATGAAGGTCTTTGGTCACACCTGAGATCTTGGTTTTTATTCTTTCAAGCTGCAATAGAGCCACTGTAAAAGACACAAGGCACACCATCACTTAACAACTAGACTGATCAGTAACTTCAAGTACATCACACTACTTAACCCTTAAGTGAACAAACATTTGAGAATTATGATTGTTCGATCAAACGATTCCCCAGAAAGAAGACTCATTAAGGGCACTTAACAACACAAACTTACCCTGCACACTTAGTCTGGACTCATTTTTCACCTTTGCTGGAATGCTGTCAAAAAAGTCTCTCCCCTGGGATTCAAACATGTACAATGAACATCATCCATTCGCAATGATTAAATATATATGTAGGACACAGAAGTTATGAATGTTTTCTTTTTCTGAATTTTTCTGAATTAACTTTTTACCCAGCAAAGATTACATGTATAATTACACAAAAATGTATAGTCTTACCAAAAATAATAAAACAAATAAAAGTTAAGATATTAAGCAACACTGTTTTCAAAATTGATAATAATAAGAACACCAAACACCAAATCAATGGTAGTTTATAGAGAGAGGGGGAGGGGAGAGGGAGGGAGAGAGAGAGAGAGAGAGAGAGAGAGAGAGAATACACTGAAGTGAAATTCTATAGCTGTGAAAGAGGGCACTAACCTTATTTGCCTGTCCAATGACATCAGCATTTATAGCCTTGTCTACAGAAGATCTCAGGTCGTCTTGATCAGGAAACTACCAAATTGTGAGACAGATAAAGCACATACAAAGGTTTTTTTTTTCCATTATAAACTATATTTTAAGCCTAAAAACATTATTATTATTATTTTGTATGTCTCCTTTTGCTTTCATGACAGCAGCACTCTAGAATGAACTCCACACATTGAAGTCACTAGACAAAATGAGTAGTTTTCATACAGTCATGTGAACTAAGCCCCATTATTAAACTACTTAGGACTGTATTCTGGATGTGTGTGATTTGTAATATACTTTTCAAAAATACTATTCATCTTATATGGGCTTATAATGAGGGAAATAAATACTTATTTCACCTTTAATATTTATTATAAATATTTTATATGATTATAATTATTTACAAATTATTAATAAACCTATATTTTCAGTGTCGTATCAGACGCCATTGTACTGTATGGTTGAAGCAGAGCACCATATTTAACACTAGAGGGCAGTACTAGCTGTGATTAAACACTACATGCTGGTATCTACATAAACAATGACAGTGACACATTCTTAGTTTTCTCTACAACAGCCTGTATTTATGAAAATGTTTTCCAACCAGGTAAGAGTTAGGTTTCCAAGAGAAAATGCTTTCAAGCATTGACATGTTAACGATAACTTCTTGTGTTACTCCTTACTGTTTGCGCCCTTGTTACCGTCTTAAAGCTTTCCTTCAGTGACAGGGTTTGAGCCTTTGTGTGCACAGGTTAACTGGTAATACAACCTGGCCCTCTGTACTTCTAGAGGAATGCTGTGTAATAGTCATGTAATCTAAGCCAAAACATTGTTTTGTGGGTCTTATATGTTTCCTCCAGAAGATTGATGCAGAATTCGTTCTGCTCCAATCACTAACCTGAGACAACCACAACCACAAATCGTCTAGATCTTAAAAGAAAGGGCGAATGATTGTATAATGATCCACCCACATTTTTGCAGGTATTTGCAGGTATCTTAATGCTCAACCTGAAACTACCGCAAAGCCTAAAGTGGAATCAGGATATAATCAGGACTCCACATGCACCGCTGAACAGCCATAACACAATTCCCCACTGAGCTGTTCACTGGTTTATCCCCAGGACAGCTAGGGTTTAGCTTACGTCAAGGCTTCCTTCCAGTGATAGTTTGTTCAGTTCTGGTAGCTGGGAAGTGCAGTTTACACAGTCTGGCATATGCAAAGTGTTGTCAATCCGCTGTCTCACAGCAGATAAATTAGCTTTCAGCACATCCAGCTTTGGTTTCAACAGCTCCAAGGTTTTATTAAGCTTCAGCAGTTCATTGCTGGTGCTGTTTATCACTGTAACACACATAAAGAACAAAATGGATTTAAAATCAATGGATTCATTAATGCTGCAAAGGTGAGTCGACAAGCAAAGGTTTGATCACAGAGCAAGTTTCCCAAATAAAGGGGCTGCTTTTTCACTTGATGGGTAAATGCATACGTACCGTGGGCTATTTCAGTAATGGAATTGAACGCTGGGTCGAGGGGACCTTTAAGACCATTTTGGATTAATTTACCAAGCAAAGGCCCTGTTTCTATTAGACAAACATGCAGGGATTCAGTGTGAGATTAAAAGAAAAACAAATGGATCAAAAAAGAAATAACATTTATATTGTGACTACAATTTAAGATAACTATAATACATGATACAGAAAGGAAAATGTATTTCCCTCATGCATTTCAAATTTGAGTGCAATCTTGTCATTTTTAATGGTTCTGCCGTTCATTTGTGCCATTCATTTGTGATCCTTGTCTTAAAAGATACAAACCAGACGTACCATTGACATTGCTTTTGACCTCATCCACAGTCGCATAGCTCTCATTCTTAATTTGATCGATTTGCTGTTGAGGAATAAAAAGTTGTTTCAATTTTCTCTTATGTATCAGCTATATGCAGTTTAATTCAGTATTGTTATAATTTGATTCCATTTCAGCTGTTGATATAAATCAACCTTGCATAGAGTTTAAACATAAGACTCCAAAAGATTTCTATTTTAAATAAATTATGTTCTTTAAATATTTCTATTTATGAAAATTATTTAAATAATATTTTTACTGTTCATTTTAAATTTATTTAAAATTTATTAAGAATCTTGAAATAAATCACGGCTTTCCCAGAAATATTAAGCAGCACAACTGTTTTTAACACTGATAATAATTAGAAATGTTTCTCAAGACTGGAAAAATCCAGCATTGTATCACAGGAAAAAATTACATTTTAAAATAATATAGTAAATAGTTATTTTACATTGAAATATTTCAAAATCATTGTTTTTGCTGTCTTTTCAGAGCAAAAAAATTAAAAAATTAAAAAATAAATCTCACTTAATCTCTCTATATGGTATACCTTAGGAATAGTGTCAAGATAGTTTTTGACATTCTCCAAGACTTCAGTGAGTTCTGTGGGGCTGCGCATAACAGTCTCTGAAGTGATTGTACTGCTCAGGAACATGCAAACATTCCCTGCCCTGCATAGCAATTGATACTAATTAAGCTAAATATAAAATGTCAAAAATATCATTACAGTAACATTATACTCCAACCAGTGCTCACAGAATTAGTACAGTGATGATAAAAGTGGCCAAGTAAAAGCTTCTTCGCTTGCAGTGGATGTTCGATGATTGCTTCTGCTCCATGCGGCCCCCGCAGTTACCACAGCAACGACAGCAGGCAAAGATTAGGCCAATTAGAGGCATCAGGACAATGTAGAGGATCCCAATGGCCACGCAGACCAGGAAACCTATCTCATATAGCAAAACCTGGTCAAAAGTGAAAGAAGATAAGACAGGTTGGTTGCTGTGTGTATAGCTACATTAAGCAGTAAAGATGAGGTAGGTTTAAAAAAATACACTCTTGATGACATTATATGTGTGCTTATGCGGGTCAATATATGTTCAGCTCAACTGTGTATCCAAAACATGTCTGACGCTGTGTAATCAGATCAGCCAGTCGAAACTGGCAAATGAGTCAGTGTTTATACAACAATATATTGGTGTTGGCATGATTCAAAAACCCTGAGAAACTTGTCCTAGAACACACACTTCAATTTATATATGTCTGTATTCAAATAAGTACATTCTTCTTTTTTTGTGTGTGTGTGTGGGTGTGTCTTTAACACACACAAAAAACAGTAACCTACATAAGATAACAAAATACACATATTTACGTACACACACAAAGAAAACCCTGGACTGTCTGCCTCAAATAACAGATATATACAACATAGTATTCGCAATTGTATTATAAATTAAATACTACCTAAAAAAAAAAAAAATATATATATATATATATATATATATATATATATATATATATATATATATATATATATATATATATATATATATTTCTTTATATATATATATATATATATATATATATAAAACTATGATCAAGGTGCCATTGCTTATCAGAGCATTCATTTACATGCAGGTGTGACATACCTCTTTAACCCTCTCCATGCTGTAGTTGTTATCTTTTATCATTCTAATCAGCAGATCTACAGGAAAAAGACATACCAAGAAGACATTATACATATTCTTTTTAATATTCATTTACACAACATAAAATAACATTATAACCAGTATCACATCATTCTGCTAGTTCTAAAAAAAGTCAACAGGTAAACGGCGAAAACAGCTATTGATGACAGCAAGTAGGTATTACAGCAAAATAAAATTCTAAGTAGAAAGGTAGACTATACACAATACTCTATTGATGGGTAATGTTGTCATTGTAACCTGAACAATTTCATGTGGTTTCCATGGAATAATATTTCTGTAAAGTAATGCTTCATTCTATTGTTAGATCAAATAAGTATTGTCTGCAGGAAGAGATGTATAAACATAATAGTTCATTGTTAGGTACAATAATTACTCACTGTTAACATTTTATGAACAGCTTTGAACTTTATGAGCTCATGTGATATGGGAAGTAATTGTCATACAATGAATTCGCAGGTGATAATTAACTTAAAAATGTGCCTTTCCATTTGTGATGCAGACTGCAACCATACAGACTGTTTGATTAGTAGGACAATAAACATATTTTTGTGGTAAACAAAGCTCTTGGAAAGGGGAGGGGAGATGATTCAAATCTCATCGACATTTGCATAGTTATTTGCGCAGTGGTTTTGCTTCTGACGATTAACTGAGTACATTTATCCCAACTGAATAAGCACCATGTGCACAACAATCCCAGCCTAATAACATCCTCTAATGAGTCTAATACAGCCATTACTGTCTCAGATCAAGTTAGACCCTTACGAAAGGAAAATATATTTACCAAAATATTTCTTAAAATGTATTGTGATATATTGTAATATATTATTTTCCCTTTTTATTTTCTAATAAATTATATATTTGAATACATTGAATAATATATTGATGATACATATATTATATAATATATTGCAAAATAAACAAATGATTGCCGCTTTCAATATATTGCAATATATTGGAAAAAAATAAATATTATATACCATATATAAGAATATATGCCTTATATAATACATGATGTTTTCCAATATACTGCAATATATTTTTGTTTTATAAGGGGAGTCATCTGTACCATATAACATGTTTTTGCATAGATAAAACCATTTGTAATCAAACTGCTTATGGCAAAATACTTAATAGTAAAAGAACATGTTTGTACTGAATAGACCCTTGTCAAACACAGAAATCTACATCACAATAACTCACCTGTAGGGAATGCTTTGGGCTGGACAGATCCCAGGAATGAATGTACAATTGGAGACATAAAGGCACTGTTGAAGGTCAGCTTGGTTGGTTTTTCATATGAAGTTTGTAGCTCTGTTCTGTTGATCTCGATAGGACAGGACGCTTGTCCGCTTACAAATGTCCAGAGAAACAGCGGCAAAATGCCACAACAAAAAACTCCTTTCATTCTGGACCTCATGTTCATCAGTCAGTGGGTTTTTAGGTCATGTCTCGATTCTTATGAGTATCAAACGTCACCTATGGCATGATAAATGTCAATAATTAGTCGGATCTTCTTTAGAGCATACAGTCACCGTAAGACTTTAATTAAAGCAATTATTGAGCTAATTAGAGAAAGAGGAACTTTACGTCCTAAAACGCACCTTTCTGACTAAAATATAAAAAACAGCAACACAGTCAGGAATGAACACGCTCTGAAAGCTACAAAAAGTAATTTTAGATAAATAAAATCATCTTGCAGTTCTATTGTACAATTTCTTACCTATTAACACAGACTGAAGCAAAACTCGATCTTTTTGACAGTGCGTCAGACCAAATTAAATCAACAGGTTGGAATCACATTAAACATATCTGCGTTATGCAGATACTGTACTGAACTGTTTACCTAAAACAGTAACCTGAGAACTAAGTACGAAAAGGAGAAACTAGAAAGACAGCACTTTTACCGCTAAGGGCAGTCATAAACAACACCACAATAGTAGCTACCTGTTCAACATTTAAAGTCCTTCAGCTATTGTTGAGCATGTTCCTCTTAGTTCAGTTCAAATGAGTCTAAAATCCGCTCATAGATGTCAACACTGAAGTTTAGCTGCACTGAGTGAAGCAATGAAAGAGTGAATTGGCTGTTAAAGAATGAAAGACTGGGACAAACTGAAATGGGAGGGAGAGAAAGAGGGAGGCTCTAAGTTTATAAAGACTGGTCAGTTTTCAGAAAGGAATCTATTTAAAACTGAGGGTGACCACATATTTTTCTATTGCTGTTGTTTCTAAAACAACCCTCTATGGACAACCTTGGCAACTGAATAGCCATTGGCTAGTAATCTTTTTTTTTTTTTTTTTTTTTACAGTGTGTGTGTGTGTTAAAAATTAAATGTCAGATGTATGTTGATCAATTGCATATGTTTGTTTAGAGGGGATTTTGTGAGTGGCCAAAAAAACTACATGAAAGATTGATTTATTGTATGTGCAAAAGTGAAGCCCCAGCTGCATTGGTAAAGTCAAGTGGATAACAAATTCAAGAGAAACATATTTGGATGCTTAATTAATCAGTAAAGCCGACCAATCAAATTAGACATTCTTAGCAAAGTGGCTGGGCAACATTGATTAAAATAGAGAGGAAACCAACCACTGTAGTGCCAAGGAGTCAAACAATGCCAAGAGGAAAGGAGATATCTCGGCCCGTCAGTCTGATGAAGGCTATAAGACCATCTCCAAGAGATTCCAATCCCTCCCTAGAAGTGGATGCCCATCAAAACTATCATCAAGAAGCACCTGAAAAATAATAAATGAGGTAAAGGCCAACCCACACATCACCTGTAGAGAGTTGCAGACCTCTCTGGCAGCATCTGAGGTAAATGTTCATGTCTACAATCAGAAGATAATTAAACCGACATGACATTTATGGGAGGTTTGCTAGAAGTCTCTGCTCTCAAAATAGAACAAAGCTGCCCGGTTCAACTTTGCCAGGGAGCATTTGGACAAACCAGAAGCTTTTTGGAAGATTATTTGGACCGAAGCATACAAAATAGATTTTATTTGGTCCTAATCAAAGCCGACATGTTTGGAGAGAAGACAACAGTGAATTCCAGGAACCTCCTCCCAACACGTGACACCATATTATTCAGGGAAACCTGATTTCTTACACCTATCAACAAATTCTTGAAGAGAATCTCCTGCCATCAGTCAGAGAGCTGACGCTGGGCTGAAAATGGGTGACGGAACAAGACAATGACTCTAAGCAGCCAAGCAAACCCACCAAGGAATGGCTTAAAAGAAAGAAGGTCTCAATCCAATTTAAATGTTGTGGCCAGACTTGAAGCAGGTGGTACATGCCAGTTCTGCAAAGAGGAGTGGGCAAAAATCTCCAAAGACTGATGTGAGCGACTGGTCAGTGGTTACAGAAGACGTTTGGTTGTTGTTTTCTGTTACATAAAACATTCATCAAATAAAAAATTAATAAAATGATTAATGACAATGAAAATTTTTCAATAAAAAACATTGTCCCAAATGAAAAAACAACAACAAATTTTTTTAAACACATTTAATTTTAGATTTCATCAATTAATTAAATTAAAGGCCTACATTTTTTTATAAAAAAAATTGAGAGTGACAAAAGTGGGTGCACTTAAATTATTTTGGGTTAGAACTGCATTTATCAATGTCATAACAGATTTGAAAGTGAGTGTCACATCTTTTACTCAAAAACATTTAACGGCAGATGAATAAGGAGGACGTGTAGATGCTTAATGAAAATTAGTTGGATTTAAAACTAACAATATTGCTAAGAATTCCAAATAGTTAATTCCAATTTTCCTGCTTTAACTTATTCAAACAACACAAAAATTTGTCACGGGACATTTTAAATGATTTCCTTTTATTGTTCCTGTTAACAGTTCCATTGTAAAAGTAGGACATGCATGCTTCCTGGTGGCCTTCGATAGATTCATCACTCACAAACGACCAGGTTAGCAAACACTGTACTAACCATAAACATAAAGTACAACAAAAACACTTTCAGATCGGCATCTGTTTGCAGAGGATCTACCTGGAAATATGAAGCGTCATTAACACTCTAGTATTGACTTTTAAGAGTTGTTCACATTTCTTATCAAAAAACCCATAGTTTTTAATGCACTGTTGATATTTTAACCACATACTAGGCACGATAGCTTGTGAAAATGAGTTTTATTGGTACCATATATCAACTGTCAATGGCAGACACATGGCAAACATATATCTGTAAAACAACCAGAAACAAAGATGCTCTGAAAACAGAAGAGCACGCCAGCTCTATGGACGATTTGAGAAATAAACCAGAAACACTGTATTTCACAAGTGACATTGAAGAAAAATTAATTTCAGATTTGTATGCCTTAGAATGGTTATATTTAACCATAATTTAGTCTTCAACCGTTTTTAAAAGTCAGTGGAAGCCCTGCAATGGAGTGCCCTCTGGTATTTTAAAACCTAATACAATGTAACCTCAAAGGGGCTTCTTGGAATTATTGACCTGGATAATGTTTAATTATACAAATTTGAATAAGAATTCTTAAGGATTCATTCAAGGACTAATATATCATCTTAGGTTAAGGGAAAAAAAAACAAGTGAAATAATCTACAAAGGCAACATCAAATACAGAGCAACATGTATTGTCTCAATATAATGCAATGGCAAAGACTTTAAAAAAAATAAATACATTGTACATCGACTTAAAAACTATAATCTACCTTCTCATGTAAAAGGTAGTTGTACCTAAAATGCATCTAGAAACAATTTGAAATGAGAGGTTCAGTTTTACTTTTGACATATGAAGGGGTGAAGGGCACAGGGGTCCTAAGAAGAGTAAATAGAATTACACTTATACAGAACTTGGCTACTATCTTAAATATACAATCACAAATACACAAACAAAATGATGAAAAAACAAAAACATTATATAAACGTGTTGATTAAAGGATCTTGCTCCTTGGTCTGTAGCATCGGTTAAGAAAAAACAATAGCTGGGATACTAATTTGATGTTTTCCCTACACGTTCAAAGCAAACTAATGATCATTGTGTACGACAGGCGTTGAGCTCAGCCTGTTCTTTTCAATATAGGCTAAAAATCTCCATGAAACAATGTTTATAGCAACGGTCTTGGGACAAAATGTGCCACCGGCCGTTGTACTAACATTGTAGGATGTAGATCCTGCGAACAATGAGACTGTTACAGCTGCGATAGCTAATGTCTGACACATGCAGTTCCCAGACATACATGCTAAGATCATGTAATCTCATTTTCAAAGATGATTAAACAGAAACAAAGACAGATAGGTGGAAAGACTAAAGCAAATTAGCATCTACTTACAATAATATTGGTAACAGTAACAATACAAAATTTTTTATTTTACATTGAGATTGACAGCGTTTTCCAGTTAAAGATTATCAATTTTTTTGTTTTAATAAGAACAAAATTCATCATAATTTTTTTTAAGAAAAATAGATCCAAAATACAGTGACAAGAGTGCAAAGGATATTTAGAGTTTTTGTTTGCTTGCTTATTTTTTCACTTTAGAAATCGTTATAAAAAATAAAAAACAAGAAACTAAACAGAATGCAAACAAATAATAAAAATTAAAAAAATCAAATACTTTTTTTTTTTTGAGTCTGGTGTAATGGTCAGGCAAGCTCTCAGTGACCATTCCGGGCATAACCAAACTCAAGAACCTCGATGCTTTACACTTTATTTAGTTTTACTTAAAGAACTTTACGTAGTGGTTCTCAACTCCGGTCCTCAAGCTCCGGAACTGTACAGGTTTTTGTTCCAACCAGGTCCTACAAAACAAATAATTGAGTTTTTAAAAATGGAGCTTTGGGTTTGAGTCTGAGGTGCACACAATGGTCATATCACTAAACGGTCAGATAAAAAGAGATCCTTTCCTGTCAAGTGAGCACTACAGAAACGGCCATGCGTGTCAAAGCACAGCACGCACAGAGAGACCCGAGGTTGGAACAATAACCCACAGCCTGATCGCTAAGCTTGACCGAGACACAGAAACGGACGGCGTTGCAAAACGACTCTCAAAGAAACAAAACAAACAACAAAAACGGAATGTCTGACGGCGACAAAGGAGGAGGCCAACTGAGCAGAAGTCTAGGACCGGGTCTTGCGAGCCTTTCGCTAGCCCCTAACACTTCTACTGCGATGACTGTGAGGTGGGGTTGTCATTTTTGCTCTCCTGGCTGGAGGGAGCTTTGCTGTTCCAGGGGCTGTTGGTGCCCAGGGCGGGGGAACTGTTGAAACTGTCCTCGTCGTCGATGCCATTGGCCGCATCAAACTGTGTGTTTTCCAGCCGCGTGATGAGCCGCTCATCCTCGTCCCCGAACTCCCCTCCCATCAGAGTGGGCTCTCCCACCATCATCACATCCTGCAGGGGACAGGAAGGGGCGCAAACATTATCCCCACAACACGGGGGTGCTCCGTAGGGGGACGCGGTGGCTTTCTACACCACATCGCAACTGCAGAAGGCACTGAGGAACTACACCTCCACTATTCTGCCCACTACAAGCCCAAATCAGCACGGGAACTTAAACCAGCAGTGCTGTGTGTGAAAAGGCTATCTTCACCATGCATAACACTAAATAGATCTGCCATGGTGGGCATCCCGGATCCTTGAGTGCTGCATGGGTTCATTCCACCTCGGGTCTCTAGTGTTGGCTGCGTCTCTGGAGCTCAAACCACCCAAAAGACTGACAAAAAGCACAAAAAACCCACAGACCTGCGGCCCTAAAGGACCAGGGACTGCCCAGCATTGGATCATGTCCACTTGTCTCTATGTTGGGCCTGTCTTCCTAATATGAGGCATAACTTGAATACAAGCATTGGTCCACCCTCCTCCCGCTAACCCGTCTCCCATAGCTCAAAATGGACATCAAAATGAGATGCTTACAGGTACCTGGCTGGAGAGCGCAAAGCTGCTGGCTGGACTTTTCTTTTTACTGTTGTTGTTGTTGTTCCCCCCTCCAGAACTCATCGTGCTGCCGCCGGACATTTTTCGTTTCCTCCGCTTGTTGGGGGCTTGTCTTGCTGGCTCAGCTGGACAAAGAGCACAGGGGAGATATCTGAGAATCGGGTGGGACACTGCTGGATGTTCGACTTTGAGATGAAAGTCGCTCGATTCTCACCTGGTGGGGCCACCATCCGCTGCCATTTCTGAAACAGACAGGTTTTGAGGCAGTCTCGTGGGCTGAGACTGTACGTCTTGTGTCTGGACATCAGCTCCTGCATGGGCTCCAGGATTACACAAAGCTGTGAGAGAGAGAGAGAGAAAAAAAAAGTGTTAGTAATGTTTTTGAATTCATATCGACCGTTCTCCAGACTGATGGAAATGAACTTACTCGGAGGTAGTTCAGCGTGGAGTTAGATAAGCCACATCTAGTGATGTTTTTTGATAGCTGGTCAAGCATTTGGGGGTCTTGGGCCTGTTGAGGAACAAATTTAGTAAATCAACAACAAATGTGTGCCGACATGGTTGTTACCCATGATTTACCAAAGACAAGCACCAATTATGCTAAATACATTTACTGAAACTACAAGGTGGTTAATTTTTTGTTTAAAAAAAAAAAAAAATGTAAATATGAAGAAATATTTCTTAAAACGTCTTTACAATGATAAAGTAAAACAAAACAAAAAACAGCACATAGCTGAAATTATCTAGATAAACTACAAAATGGTCTGAATTAATAGCAAAAGTGCAGTTTAAAAAAAGTCTCTTATCACCTATGCTACATAGTTAAAAACACAAACCACTTATACGGTGGATATAGTTATAAAAAATTAAATAATAAAAAAAAAACGTATTCAGTGATGGTAAAGCGGAGTTTTAGCAGCCATTACTACAGTCTTTAGTGTCACATCAGATGTCATTCTAATATGCTGATTTGGTGCTCATGAAATATTATCATCAATGTTGAAAACAGATGTGCTGCTTAATATTTGTTGGAAACCATGATACCTTTTTACCAGGGTTTCTTGATGAATTGAAACAGAATTTATTTGAACCATAAATCACTTGTAGTATTATGAATGGGTTTACGGTTACTTTTAATCAATTTAATGTGTCTTTGGTAAATAAATAAAAAACATCATGACCCCAGACTTTTAAACCGTTATATCACTGTGTAGGGGCTCTAGAACAAATCCTTAAGATTGTCAATACTGAAAATACTGAAATCAAACTCACATGCATTGCCAGGATGCTCCTCGGCACCACCTCTCTGTGCTGTCTGATGCTGAAGTGCCACGTCTTTATACGCATCATGTCATCAAACATGAACTCGAGGTACAGTCTGCCCTCCACACACACCTGAGGAAATGAAAGGACTTCTCAGCAACATCATAAAGGTGGAGGTGGCCTACTTTAAACTCAATCGTTATGTTCTTATTGCAGAGCTTATTTAATGGAAGTACTTTGAATCCCATTTAAGATCACAACAAGAGTTAATGTATGCCTTCTCTGACACCGCATTCACTTTGGAAAGGAAATGAACGGGCAACACATGAAGGCCATTTTTAGAATTTATTTCTGATAATAAACTTTACATGAAGTGTGGTGTACAACGGTGTTCATAAAAGAAATGCTTAGTTAACGTTTTAAAACTCTGGCAATAAACACACAGGAAAAGGATACCTGTGTGAACATGGGTTTGCCGTTCTGTGTAACCATGGTGCACTGATCGCAGTCCAGGGACACAAAGTTATTGTGGAAAGACTCCTTGGGATGTTTCAGCACATAGAAGAGTTCAGTGGCCCCACCCTCAAAAATACTCCTGAAGTACCGAGGGATCAACGTCCTACCAATAGCTGGAAATAAGATAAGAATTTTGGATTCAGATACAGTGGGGAAAAGCAGGATATAAATGCATTTTCTCATTTCTCTGTCTATATTTGTTTATTCAGGGTCAAATTCAAACACAAACATTAAAAACACTGAAGTGACTTTATAAAACAGGACATTACTATATCGTTTGGGACCATCTTCCAGACAGAAAGTGATCGTCAGCATTGCATCGTCTTCGAAAAACTCTGTAGTGAACGCATCCCACCACAAATTGTCACAGTCCTGCTGAGATAGAACAAAAAACACTATTCACATGTAATCTTAATTCAAATAAACTTACATTTGCTAAACAAGCAGCAAGTAAATGCCATGGTTTTGCATGCATGCTAACAACCTACTGTTTCCATTTCAACAAATGAAGATTTCCGCTACTCCCTTTATAAATTTGTGTACCACGAATGTGATTTATTTGTAATTCTTTTTTACCTCTGTCCAATTCTGTAGTCTTTTGTTGAGCTCAAATATTCTGTAGTCTGTTTGATTCCCATACGGTGTGTGCCTCCTGTAACATGAAAAGAAATTGGAATGATTTCTAAAGTATCATGTGACATTGAAGTAATGGCTGCTGAAAATTCAGCTTTGAGTAACATACATTTTAAAAAATATAGGAAAATTTTCATTTCTATTGTAATAATAGTTCACAGTAAATGGTGAGTGTGGTAAACGACTTTAAAAAACATAAAAAGTTTTTTTACTGACCACAAACCTTCGAACAGTAGTGGTGCACGCGTTTATGAATTGTATAACAATACATTTCCACTTTTTAGAAAATATCCAAACAATATGAGTGAATAGGCAGAATAGAGTCTGAAAAGGCTTGAGGTAGTTTACAATAATAAGCGAAACCAAAAGCTTGTACATCCACTTTGTGTTACACCCTGTTGTCTATCACCTGTAAATAAACTGCTGTAGACCAAATGTCAATAGCCAAGTAAGTTCTTACCCTATTCCAGGCTCCATGTAAGAGGGTGGATACATCGGTGTCGGACTGCAATATAAAGAGCATTATTAAGACCTTAAAATGAGCACCTTTCATATTAAATATCTAGTGTATGATCAGTTTACTTTAGTTAGATGTTAGCTAGATGCCAAACTACTACTACTTTAAAACTAGAAAATAGCCACACACACACACACATTAGGCAAAAACACAAAAGTAATCACAAGTCTCACCCCACATCTCTATCCAGCATTGCGCCTGGGTGAAACGGAGGGAAGGCACTACCGTTGGGGGGCTCCTTTGGGGAGTACAGCTTGAATGACTTGGACGAACAGCCTAGATAACAAGAGAGAGAGAGAGAGAGAGAACACCATTCAGACATTTAGATTTAGAGTCCATTCACAAAATATACAGACAGGTCTACAAACCCAGCCAGTAAAATCCTGATCCATTTAGTGCAGCTGTAGGTAAACAAGACATGTCTATTTTTGGCCTTACTTCTGCATAACGTCTTGTTTTTTAATATATTAGGCGGCTTGAGTTATTCATGCCTACTGTCTGACCTTGCAATTAGTTTAGTGAAATGCATGTTGATATGAGCTTTAATATTTAATATCTGTTTGAAACAATAAATATGTATTTTTCAGACTGATAGTCCCCCACACCCTGGTCAGCAAACACCATTATGTGATCACGTGACATTTCCCTGAAGCTCATGACAGCCCATCCCCCAATCCCGTAAAAGGGATTCATGTAACTCCAGCTAGCCCTGCTCTGTAATTCATTTAAACTGAAACAGCAAACCTAAAGCAACAACCCAAAAACAGGCTTGACAAAGACTAATCTAATGCAATGCACAATTCAGTCAATTACTATAATGCAACATTATCCATTAAATGCACTTTATTTCCAAATTTTGCATGACAGTCAACCAGAAAATCTGGGGAAATTATCCATGGTCATACAGATCTGCTATTCTACTCGTCTGGTGCACCCTCCTGTCAATGTGTTATCTCTGTGAATTTTAGAAATCTGCATACTTAAAATACATTCTTTTAATACCTAACGTTACTCTCTTTCCATTAGAGCTGCTTTTAATGTATCGGTGAAACTTAATGCATTAATTATTTCTCAGTAATTTTCTAATATTTGCACGGTTTGACTAAAACTCACATTAAATTTATCAGAAAAACAACGTGTGTTATAATGCAATTTACACACAAAATAATAAATAAATAAACAAAAACATTTTAATCTCAAATTAAATCTTTTCGACAATTAAAACTCATGATATTGCGAAGACCTGCATTTAATGCATATTCACACTTCTCCACAGATTAATAGCAGTCACTTCATCCTCCTTTCTCTGTTGTTGCGGAAAACATTTGTGCTAAGATACTTACTAAGGTGTAAGTTAGCCACACTACTTCATACATTTCACACAAAAAGTGCACTTAACTACTTTTAAAACACACGCCACTTAATTCAAAACACTTATCGCTGTTTTTAGCATATGATTCCTAGCAAGTCTCTATATTTGTGTACTATAGCGACCAACTTGATAGCCTAGCTTAGCCAGGCCTGGCTCGGAACACAGGCGAGGCCCGCACAGGCTGCTGCTTCTCCTAACAGCGTAAACAACATCACCATAGCGACGCAATTCAACGCATTTATTTTCACGTTTTCTCGCTTTAAAACTAAACGTTGCTGTGAATTAGCGTTAGACTGACGCTCATGCGCACCTGCAGGAATCCAAGATGGAATTCGACGCTCTGTCCCCGGTGCTCCCTGATTATAATCCCGCTCTGTCGGTCGCTGTCGTTAAAGCCAGGTGAGCTGAAACATCAGCCCGTTTCAAACCATGGTGGTGTGCAAAAAGCAGTTACAAAATGCAGCTTCGGCGCTGGTAGATGTAGACCGTGTTAAACGGGAACCGGACTCAAGGGGGTAACGAGGAAAAGTGCCCGTGCGACCCTTTGTTCCTGCTCATGAACAATAGTCCAGGCCCTTCTTTCTCTCCGTGCAACCCCCCTCAACACTCCCTGCACTGGTTGAGCATCAACCCCTCGCGGTCCCCTCCAATCAAACCCACCCCTCCCCCAGCCCTGCACCCTCATCCGGGACACACTTCACGACGAAAGCCTACGTTGTAAACGTGTCAAAAGAGAAACAAGAAAACACTTCAGAGTGGACTACAGTTAAACTAAAATAAACAAATAAGTAAATAACTAACACATGACTTCAATGAATACAGAGAGAGGGCTTTGTTTACAGCACCTACACATCTTTTGAAGACCCTGCTGCTGATTCTCTAAATTAATTTACTTAAACTTAGTTTGTAGCCCTCAAACTAACTAGTAACTTTGACTTAAAAAACTTAAATAAACATCAGGTCATAAAACAGTCTGAAACTTTGCAAGTTAAAAATTGTATGTGTGTGTGTATATATGCACTAAAAAAATAAACACTAAAAACATCAGAATTTGGTTATATTTAAATATTTTATACATTTAGAAAATATACAAGAAACATAAAACATACATCTTATAATATGCAATTGGTATATTTAAATCTATATAAAATAATCATGTAAATCTGTATTGTATTTGTATATAAATTTCCCAGGTTAATTTAATTGATGTCACAACTTAAGACATTTGGACCAGAAAAAACTGTGAATTGGTCACAAAACATAAGTGCCAGAATTTATGAGGTTTAACTGATTTGCTACAATAAAATATTATAACCACAATTTGACTGTGAAATCACTACAGGCTTCATCTTTTCCTGCAACAGCAAATTATTGTAAAACTACAAAATAACAAGCTCATGCTGCAATGTGAGACAGTGGAAAACACCCATAAGCCCTTGTGTTTGAATAATGCTCAGACAAACAATTGGGAAACTTACAGAATGTGTAGAAAACGTGTTTTTTATCATTAATAGATGGTTAAGGTGTGTGTGTGTGTGTACCATGGTTTGGATGGTTTACAAGGACACAAATGGTATTACAACATGAAAGAGGTTTAAGGACACTGCCTATGTCCCTATAATTCAAAAGGCTTAAAAACATAAATTGTGTTTTTTTCAAAATCTAAACATGTAAAAAGTTTTCTGTATGTGGTAGGTTTAGGTGTAGGGCAATAGAAAATACAGTTTGAACAGTATAAAAACCATTGCACCTATGGAGAGTCCCCCTGTCTGTGTGTGTGCGTGTATGTGTTTAAGACACTATGGATAGTGAGAGCTAAGATCTAGACTTTATTTTATTTTTTATTTTTTTAAAGAGTTCTATGGAATATAAGATAAAGATGACTGGCTAAGCATGATCATAACTTGCAATCTACAAATGGCAATATATGTAACAGAGTGAAGGTGTTGCTTTAAGCAAAAGATCTGGGCTGGAAACTATCTAAAAGGCTGCTGGCTCAGTCGAGGAGATCCAGTTTCAACTCTAATCAAACATTCAAAATTACAGACAGGTGTTCGAGTGGTTATGGAAATAAACTTTACAGAGGATCTCCAGGAACAGCATTGAGCACCTTTGCCGCAATAGTATTGTTCCTGTAATTTGGCGCTATTGGTTGGTGAGGTCACAAAAACAAGTTCCACGGTCCTGTCTTCACAGGCAATATAAATATGCAAATTCTAACATGCTGAACTTTTGCCTTGTGATATCAGTACTTTCTCAGAAAAAAGGTCTACAGCATAAACCTAACGAAATAAAGGGTTGCACCCTTTAGGTTCTTTATCTATTTAGAACCATAGTATGCTGAAGAATCCTTTCTTTATGAAACAGTTTTTTTTTGTTGTTGTTAAGAGTTCAGGGTTCTTTATTCCCAACTTTTTGTTTTTTCAAATCTGTAACTATCAAAGCACATCATTACTGATTTTCTGGAACACACTTTCAACAGGTAAACAATTTCATTTTAAAATTGAAACTGGTTTCCAAACAAATATGTTATTTTCTCTTTTTAGTTTTTTTGTAAGTGTGAGCAGCTCTGCGGAGCTGAGGATATGTTTCTTATCTTCTCCACTAAGTAACAGAGACATTGAATTTATAATCCATTTTTTTTTATTATTACTTGGGTTTATGCACAAACATACCCAGTCACAAAAAATATATATTAAAAACATTTGGAATATTTTGTTAAATTGCATACACATTTTTTTCATTTCACTTTTTTCCTAATTATATAAAAACGGTCTCACATTTTATTAAAGGAGGAATGTTGAGTTTCATTGTAACATTTTTCAAAATATCTTCTATGTTCCACAAAAGAAAGAAAGGCATTATTACATCAACTTAATTTCTGGGTCAGGTGTCTCTTTCAGACCGATTAAAGCCTTCAAGCCAGAGACTTTACTTTAGAATCAACTGTATATTAATCTGGCTGTGGATCAAATCAACATAATACATTTCTAATAAATTCCAGTGTTGGGTTAGACTCCCTCAGATAGAACAACATCGCCCCCTAGTGTCACGAACGTTTTCTGAAGTCCCAAGGACTGTAGTACAAATTTAGCAAAGAAACTACCGGCCAACTTCACAAATACACGAGTGTTAAGGGAGACAATGAAGATTATATAAATTAGCGTGCGAAATCAGGATGACAGGTATCTCATCGTGGGTCTGATAACTTATGGATCTAATAAGCTGCTTGTTTAAATGCTACATTCATTTCAGACACGCTGAACAAGAAAACGATTATAGCTAAACTTCCATTGGGGGCTCATGCTGAATTCATTTATGAAGCTTTATGAACGTGCTTCATCTGCAGCAGTGAAGCTGTTGCTATTTTAACTCCTCTGGTTTGAATGAAGGATTGCCTCTGTGGGAAAAACTCCACCCTCCACCAACATGGCTGACAAAATCTCTCTCCCTGATGAGGCCTCTGCTTGCCTCTCAGTGCTCCAGGGGCTCTTTGTTATGCCACTGCATCATCTCTCCCAAACACAAGCACAGGAGGAGCCATGCGCCTCATGCTCACCCAGGCTGCTCACAGCTACACGGCTGGCAGAGCGCGATAATGCTCTGGCGACAGACGACATATGTGAGGGCCATACTAACTACTGTGGGGGAATGACTGCGGTACAAATCATGTCTAATGTCTGTCCTCCACTCAGAGGAATGTGCAGGAGAGGAATCTCATGTGCTGTTCACAAAAGATGGACTACACTTTTTTCCTCCCCATGAAATCGGTGTAATAAATCCCCAGATCCAGATTAAGCATTTATATACCGCATGCATGAATATTTGTTTACGTCTTGGAAAACCAGTAGATTTAGGGAATTTCAAATGTGTGATTGGAAATGAATGAAATGTAAAAAAAATTATAGTCAATAGAAATATTTTATATTCTGAAGGGTTTGTTTTGGTAAATACTCTTTGTGATATTGTTACTGTTATCTTGTCATCACAAACTGGAAAAGTCATGGTAAAATCATTAGTGAGAAAATATTAACTGTACATGCTAATATGTTGGTAAAATCTGGATTGTTATTTTTTATTTTTTTTTGGTTATCAAAAATATTTCAGTAATATAACAGGAGGACATTTTTTGATTATCTTTAGATGTTTAAATATTTTATTCAATAAAACACTACATTTATTTGATTAAATACAGTAAAAACAGTAATACTGTAAAATATTAATACAATTTAAAAACTATTTTCCAGTTGAATACATTTTAAAATACAAATTATTCCGGAAATGGTTATTTCTCCAGTCAGAAATCTGGTCTTCATCTCTTATTATTATCAATGTTGAAAAGAGTAATGCTCTTTCATATTTGAGTGATATCCACTTTTAATTTTTTTTTTGATGATTAAAACATTCAAAAGAGCAGCTTTTATTTAGAAAAAATATATATTTAGTAGCATTCTAAAAGTGTTTACTGTCATGTCTGATCAACATAATGCATCCTTTGTTGAATAAAAGTAATGATTTCTTTAAAAAAATAACAATGATAATTCTTACTGACCTCAATCACTAGCAATGGACACACTTTAAAAGACTGCCACTGGTTTTCCAGATGATGATGCTCTGATGACCCAGCAGGGATCAAACTGTCTCGCAGGCTTTTCTAAAGCTTGTGCTCTACAGGTGATTCCTTTCTTTTCATGTCAAACCACTCATTACCACCTAAAAGTCTTACATGCATTTGATTGCCAGAGACGTATGCAAAGCTAAGTGAACCCACTGGTGGATTAAATTGACTGGCTTTTTTTTGTTGCAAGCATCTCTTTAAGCCGTTAAATCACTCGGAAACACGCTTTGCGCTGCTGTGAGAGGAAATAAGATGAGGGCTCTGAAATGTCCACGCTTAACAAATATCCTGTGAATATTCTGCCTCCTGATGCACTGCAGTGGTAACTTAGTGGTTAAAGATGTGGCAAAGCACTTAACCTCAAGTCACTCCACGGGGACTGAACCTGTAATGAATATACTGTAAGTCACTTTGGATATGGAAGTGTCTGATGAATGACTAATAAGCAACTGTGGTGTTTGTTGACTTTGTTGGCAAACACTTTGTGCCATCAAACACCAGTGTCAAACCTCAAAAAGCAGCGGTAGAAATATTTGATGAGAATGCTGAGAAAAATCAATGAGCAGTAAAACATACTGAGGAAAACACATTTGCTGTCATTGGGAATAAATCAGAACTGGCACTTTAGGTGTTCCTTACATAAAACACACACTTCAGGTATACAGAGAGAGTGTGGGGTCTGTTGCAATCATACTGTGTGTGTTTCCATTGGCAACAGCAGCCGCAGGGTCGGGTCATGAGAGTTTATTGAGGTTTCAGGGCAGGAGCCACTGAGCTGGAAATCATAGAGAAGCAAACAGCTGATCCTCGTCACTCTACAAGATACAGATGCCTTTGCTTACTTTTCATTTTATTACTGCAGTTCTACACTACACTCGGTCTTACACTTACAATTGCTAATCTATACAGTTATTCGGGTCCAACTAAAGCAGCTGCTCTTTATCATGATTGCAGAATTACACACTAACATTTTCTGAACAAAGTATTTGCACATGCAAAGGTCTCCACCATGAAGTAAGTGTGTTGCTATGCAGTTCCTAGAATGGTTTGGGTAACGTTAGATGCAAAGCAGATTATTAGCTCAAGTAAAGAGTCAACCCCTAGCAAAAAGTCACCATTATACTGGTTTCTAGATTGCTTTTTTTCTATCTTCAGAGTAAGTCTATTTCTTTAGGGAATTCTTAAAGGGATAGTACACACAAAAATGAAAATTCTGTCATTTATTACTCACCTTCATGTTGTTCCAAACCCGTAAGACCTCTGTTCATCTTTGGAACACAAATTAAGATATTGGATGGAGGTCTTACAGGTTTGGAACAACAAGAGGGTGAGTATTTAATGACAGAATTTTCATTTTTGGGTGAACTATCCCTTTAACCCAATAACTCTAACTACAAATGACTTAATTACACCAGCAGGTGGAGACAAGTGACTGTGTGTATAAGTGAGTTATTTGATCATCTATTAAATCATTTGCTCAAAAACACAATCCAATCAAGAATGAGACACCGAATTCAGAGTAGATTGATAGTATAGGTCTATTACTTTTTCTACAATATAGTGCACAAATTCAAGTGCTTTCAGGAGTCATTGATTAATTCACTCAAACGATTTGTTCAAAAACACTGATTCATTTAGGAACAAAACTGTAATACTGTGTGTTTCTGGCTTCTTTGGCAAGTATGGCGGCACGAGAGTAGGTGCAGTAACTGGTTATATTGTGTCTAAAAGACAAGTTACTCAAAATTGTATCTTATTAACTTATATCTTAAAAAACTTTTTATTAAACTAGCAGCCTATGTAATCGCAATATCACATTTAACCTAACCTTTTTTTTTTTTTTTACTACAATTACATTTGCATTAATATTTTCAAATTCTGTGAATGTGGTTAAAATTATATACATATCACATATATGTATATGTGTCTTTAGTGTCCATTTTTTTAAATGAAAAAATAAACAAGCTGAATAAATAAGCTTTCAATTGATGTTTATTAGGATCGGACCATATTTGAAAATCTTTCATCTGAGTGTGCAAAAAAAATCAAAATACTAAGAAAATCACCTTTGAAGTTATCCGAATGAATTCTTAGCAATGCATATTACTAATCAAAAATTAAGTTGTTATATATTTACAGTGGGAAATTTACTAAACATCTTCATGGAACATGAACTTTACTTAATATCCTTATCATTTTTGGCATAAAAGAAAAATATATAATTTTGACCCAATGTTTTTTTTTTTTGGCTATTGCTAAAAATATAGCCTAGTGATTAAGACTGGTTCTGTGGTCCACGGACACATATTCGTTTATTTTGCAGACCACTAGCACCCTACTGTGGCCCCATGGTGCCCAGAAGGATGACAGTTTGAAAACGCATGGAAAAGTAACAGCACACTTTTCATCATCAATCCGCACTATTTAAGGAATCTTTCATATCCACAGCCCAAACAGTGAGTCACATGCCAAATCTTAACACAAACAGAGGTACAAATATAAGCAATAGCAATAGTGATGCTTATCCTACCAAGCACCACTAATAAATCATCAGTCTATAAAATCATGTGTCCTTTAGTGTTCAAAAAGCACATTGATTCTTGCTGTGGTGGAGTCGTACAGCTGGCAAATGTCAGCTCTTATCTAATATTCCCTCATCATCGCTGACACGTGACATAACGAGTTCTAACATCCCCATCTAACACTGACAAGTTGAGGGGAGCTGATTTTCTGTACAGGAAGCCATTTTGTTCTAGCTCTGTGTAATGAGACAGATCCGTGAGCCACGGGCTGGAGGGGGCGGGGGGTGTTGCACACGCACACACAAATGCACGCTAAACGCACTATGCACAGGCATTGCCAATCCAGCAGAGAGAATGTAAATCAGCACAGCTTCTCCTAACTTGACAGGCACACCCTAACCCTTTCGTCGTTGTGCAACTTGAAACAGGCTTGCTTTGTGACCGAGGTTGCTATTTTAGCTTTGCTTAAAGTCATTTCCTTTTAATCAAGGGGCCATGTGACTTTCTGCATGAGGTAACAGGACACATGCTGATACTGAGTGCTTGTGGGTGAGAGGTAGAGAGTCGAGTGGCAGAGAGCAGCTGGATGGAGCTTAGTATCATTTAAAAGCGTCGGTGGGTTTATCTAGCTCAAACAAAGCTATAAAAGAGGCCATTAAAAGCATGCAATCCACGCTCCGCGATATATCCGCTGAATCCTGATGAGAAGATCACGGCGGCCCACTGTACGTGCAGCCCATAAGAGCATAGGAATGTAAACAAACCAGACTTCAAATGAAACCTGTGTCGAGGGGAGAGGCGTGCGCTGTAAGAACAGATTGCATTGTGTTTTTCTGACAGAGGTGAACATCACAAGCAGGTTTTTTGTTACGGAGCTCTTCTGCCTTTTTTTGAAACGGCGCAGTGGGACCCCACACAAAAGCAAGAAAGAGCCATCTCTCATGCTCCGAGCCTCTGTTTCAGTCTAGCCCCGTCTCCTTCTTTCTTCTCTCGCCCTTTTTCCAGCCTCCCTCCTCACATAAAAAAGGAAAGCAATCAGACAGGACACATGTCTGTGGAAATTTCCATGACTACGCTTGTAAAAATGTACCCTTGTGACTTGATTTTCAACAAATGCAACGTGCCAAATTTTGGCTTGTTTATCAATGGGGTTGGCCAGAGAGGCTTTTGTGGCTCTTGCACAGAGAAGAAACGTCTTGCCTTGTGTTTATGGCACAGAAACAATCCCCACACTGGTCCAAACTTGCCTTGATGCCATTCACCCTGTTTTTAATCTTTATCACAGTGAGGGAGAGGACAGACGTTATGTGCCTTGTAATAGTGATTGTCTTTCCATGATGCCACAGATCTTAAGAACATGAAGTTTGGTACTTGGAAACTCCTATAGACTGAACATATGGACTCGATTAAAAACATATTTAAGTGATTTAGAGACTAAAACTTGTGAGAGAAAAAGACTGGGTCAGAAACAAGGGTGCCTTGTGTCTAGTGGTGTAAATTTGTCCTCTCTGTTTAGGTGATGGCGCACACTGGGCTGCACAGCAAAGTCAACATATGCTACATCACTGCTTCCAGCATATTTGACCACACACAAACCAGCCATGCTCTTTTATTACAGGGCCAACAGGTAACATTAAAACAACAAGATTTCCAATCTTCCATCTTAGCAGCTTTATATCATCACATGTCACTTAACACATTTATAAAATGTGTATGGCCAAACATTTCATGCCACCACTGAACAGGGGTTCCCAGTGAGGATACTTGCTGTCAGACCACCAACATGAAGCCACGTCTTTAGGAGCATCACTTTGTTTTTATGAAGCTTTTGTCCCATAGTAGAGTGTGGGGCTGGAAAAGTCCTGGGTTTGATTTGAACTGATCAAATGTATACTTTAAATACAAATATTATATAAATATAAAACAAAACATATATATATAAACAAATAAAAAAAGATTTATAAATACAAATATTTTTATAAAGATGAATGGATAAAAACATAAAATGTAAATATTTAAAAATATAAATATATTAATTCATACATAAATTAACAGATCTTAATATATAACAAATGATAACTATAGATGCATAGATAATATATAAAAGTATTATATTTTTAATATTGGTTTATGCATTAAAAATGTAAGTAAAAATACTAAAATAACTAAAATATTTATAAAAGTTAACTAATGTAAAATAAGGCTAATTTGTATGCAAAATATACAGTGGTTTATGATTGTGACTGATTGTGCAATTCCTATATAAATTAGTCAAGACATATGTTTAAGATGTCTCTATTCAACAGTCTCAGAGCAAGAACAGCTGCCAAGAAAGTGAATGCCTTTGATTTCAAATGCCTTCAACATGTGAAAAATGTTTGCAATGCAGATGAACGGACTTGTTTTTTCTTCATATTATCTCCTGCCATTGGCACAAATGACCAACCAACGCCTAAAACTGTTTTCAGAACATGATACATGAAGGAAAAACAAAGAGAATATGTTTTTCATAACCGTCAGAAGTTAAACTGCCACAGTGTCCTGCTCAATCAAAAGCCTTTACTTGTTTCTCTATGCAAAGCACTTTTAAGCTTTGAGCGATGTCTGACGTCATTTGACAAAAGCACAGCACTCCACACAACTATACACACCAGTCAGAGAGGCTAGTCAAGTCACAGCAACGTCCAGGAAGTCACTGCTCTCAGGTCACGAACAAATGCTTGCTATTACGTGCAGAAATATAAGCCACAAATTAACTTTTCTAAAACAAATGACACCCGACAGGAATGCTGATTTATTTAATGCTCCTTTCCAGTTCAAATAAACAGGCCATAGGTGCAATGCAATGCGACATATGACCTAAGTGGCCCACAGTAATGGAGCAAAAAAGATGTGAAATCTTCCAGGTATCGTGCTCTTCCTTTCATTCCCCAAAAATCCCCAAAACTCCTGCCTGAAGCGGTCCATGCAGAAGAGAGGGAATTGAAGCTCTTACCTGGGCAAGCACAACCTCCAACAGACATCTTCTCACATGTTTGGCACTGCTCTTAATGAAATGGTGTTGTTCAGTCCACGCACTGTTAGCATGGGCTCCTTCTGAGAAATAGAAACAGGCAGAAAGGGGTGGGGAGTCAGCCGGAGGAGGGCACAAAAAAAAATCAAAATGTAGAAACAAGAGCTCAGCGAGAAACAGGAAGTAGGAATAACACTCCTGCTCGACACTGCACCCAGGTTCATTAATATGCAAATTTCAATACTTGTGGGAGGGAGAAAATATGAGAGTGAGAGAGGCAGAGTGTGTGTGTGAGACACAGGAGAGGATCAGAGAGGGAGGGAGAGGGAAAAGCGAGAGCCAACATTGTCAAAGTGACCTGTGAGGCACATTTTAGAGCACACTGGCCATGTGATGCTGTCCTTTTTTTCTCTCTATGTATTGCCTATTTTTGCCTTGTGCTGCTAACGGAGATAAACAGCAGCAGCCAGAGCCCAGAGGCACGGAGTCATTACCGCCTAGTGGAGCTACGACACACTGCATAAACACACACATACACACACAAGCACACGTACAGCCTGCCCTCCTGATGCTCCCTGGGGTCTGCTGTACAGCTCACCCCTGCCAGAGTGAGACACACACACACACACACACACACACTCGATCTGCTGCATGACTGATCTGCCTTCTCCTCATACAACCGTCCTTCTGCTCTTTCCGTTTCAGTAACCTATGCATTGCTATGCATTATTCACTCTTTGATACATTCACAAAAAAGTACTGTGGGGGAGACATGCACAATATTTTGGTACCATATCAGTTTTTAGCCAAAAAATATATTAGATATACTTTTATTTTATTTATCAGTATCAATAAATATTAGATATTCAATTATACATGCAATTGTACATCATGCTTTCATAATTTAACAAATGTTAATGTTTGTATAAAATATATCATTATATACAATTTTTTGATCGTAAATATTTACCTAGAAGTTATTAGCAAACAGCAAATACAAGTAATATTAGTATAGTAAGTATTAATATAAAATACCCTTATTTAATAACATTTAATAAATTAAATCTCAATCTTTATACTGCATATTATAGTATTGTGATGCCTAAATTCACTTGTAGAATTTAAAATGACTTATATTATATTGAAAAATATGTATTATTGTAATTTTTTATGTCTTTAATTTTAATATAAGCGCCTGCAAGAGTACAATCATTAGATGGAAAAACAATTGTAAGTACAATATCTGTGGTTTATTCATAGTGACAAAAATTATATATATATATATATATATATATATATATATATTTTTTTTTTTTTTGTGTATGTCGGTAATCATACTAAATGTGATTCAGTTTTACTGACAATATCAACAAAATCAATCGTTTATTATATAATTATTATCTACCTGGTACATCAGGTTATCTTGGCATTTCCCATTATACATGGTTACTTTTTTTTGTACAATAACTGTGATTTATTCATAATGACAAGATAATGTTACTGTTTATGCTTACAATATTCATATAGCTTGGTATTTGCATGGTACTTTTAAGAATACTATGTTCAGAAACACAGTAATTTATTTTAGTACAGTAATCATTCTTAATGATTTTGCTACCATATTCATATAGCATATCTAAACGGTACACTGAAGTATTTTTAAAAATACCATCGTATTTCCATGCAGCCTGTCCAAAAACATAGAAATACCTTGTTCTATAAACATGTCAACTGCCATTTATTTGTACAGACAAGAAAATGGTTCAGTTAATGGCTACAGGCAGTTTAGATTAAAAATGCAACACGTACCTGGAGCACTGGGACATTGGAGAAACAGCCTCTTTGGAGTGTGCTAAGGGGTCTAATTTCTTCAAGGAATCAGTATCTAAAACTGGCTGACCACTTACACCAAACAATACACCGTAGAAGTTATTCACTTTGCAAGTGTAAAAAGCTCAGCATTCGTCTTTGTCTAAGTGCACATTCAAATCTTCAGCCCTCCCTGTTTTAAATACTCATTGGCTTTCTCATAGTCCCAAAGGACAGACAGAAGTCCCTGTCCGCATGGCACCCGCTCCGTGTCAGTCCCGCGATCGATCGACGCCTCCCTCGCTTACCCCTCTCAAAGCCTCTCCCTCCAGTGGGCTGTGCTTCTAACTACTGAATTTCACACACCACTGGTCCTTCACGTCCCCTGTCAAAGCTGCCTGACAACTCCAGAGAGGGGGGAGTGAGAGAGCACTCAGCAACCTCTTGATTTCCCAGACTCTCATCTGGTGTATCTAGGGAACAGGACACTGCTTTCTTCGCACCGCTGTTATTACATGTCACCTGTCACTCAAAATCAATATACTGATGACACGGAGACAACACTCTCAATCCCACGCATGCACTAAAGACCCGCCAGTCGGATGTAAAATCATTTACTTACTCCTAAAATGCCTTTAATGAACTCAACTGATTTACTTTCTTCAGCCGAGAGGAGCTGCAGTCCAAAACACAGCGAGCAAAGAACAAAGAGAGCCACTTCACTGAGAATAATTTCACACTGAAGGATTTTCTTTGCGCTGCTGTAGGAAATGGCTTTTTGTTTTCAGAGCCACAGATTGGCTTTGAAGCCCTGAGCCTCGGGAGATGCTCTTCACCACAGACTGCACAATCAGGTCCCGCTCTCCCTCCCTCTCCTTCGTCCTCAGTCACACACTCTCACACTCCGACTCTGCTGAAAACAAAGATGATCCCTCCTCTGTCTTTCCTCTGACACCACCATTATGGTAGCTTAGATGTTTACCTGTGTGCGCTGACACTCACTGACCTTCCCTCGCAGTTACGCTGGTGTTCCCGGTCGCACTGTTGAGAAACAGAGAGGAAGGCTGTACAATCAACTCTTGGTCCAATTAAGTGCATGAAAACAACACCAAATGCAGCCAGTTTATTACACTAAAACAGCTTGAGTTCAATAAAAGCCAGTGAATCTAATCAAGTTCCACGTTGTTTGCCTCACCACATTTTTACCTTTTCAGAGTCTGTGCTGTTTGTGGTAGTCAAAGCTTGGTGTATTGATGATCTGGAGCTGGGTCAATTAGCCCTAAAAAGCATGGACAGAGAAAGAGAGAGAGAGAGAGAGAGAGAGAGAGAACGCAGAGGAGAGCAAAAGGAGGGGGCGGGAGAGAGCGCACGGATCCACTGGAATAAATATGACGCAGAGCCAGAGCAACTTCTCCAGCCCGCTGTACCCAGCGAGGGCACTGTCACCATGGCAACGGCAGAGCAGTGATAGCTCGCCGGGGCACACAAGGCACAGCATTATTCTGTCTCTCGCTCGCTCGCTGGAAATACACTGTTCCACTCAGGCGGCGAGCACGTAGGCAGGCGGACGGGCGCCTTGTGTTCAATTAACTCTACTCGTTCAGGGCCCCAGGAGCCCAGCCACCTGTGACCTAAGATGAGGACGGACACAGCTTAATGTGAAGGTTATTTGAGAACATGGCAAATGGGTCACAAATCAACGTTTGGAGACAGATCCTTACAGACACTATGTTATACAAAGCAAAGAGTCTACCTAGTGTAATTGAATGGGAAGAGTTTATACAGCATTGTGAATAAGAACGGTTTATTGGCTTGCTGAAAAATAAATTGGGGGGACGTTTAAATAATAACAATGCACAAAAAACGGGGAAGTTTCTTCTTTGTGTTTTTAAAATGTTTTCTATATAGACGATCCCTGTTCACACTGATCTACGAAAATGACAAAAAATGCTGTAACAAGCATGCCAGGCCAGTAGATGGCGATGTCACTTTGTAATTTTTATAGTTTATATAAAGACAATAAAGATAACTTGAACTTTGAAACGTTATATATATATATATATATATATATATATATATATATATATATATATATATATATATATATATATAAACACAGTTTTCATCTTCAGGCCAACAAAACACTGTTGCCATGTAAATAAACTGCCAAAACTCATAAAATGTTTTCAGTTTTTAGTTAAAAGCTGTTGTGTAAACACCCACTTGGTTTGTTAGTCTGAGGTGGTTTAAGGTGGACTCCCAGTCTGGCTGAGCTATTTTTAGCTGAATGGAGAGCTGGTCTTCAAAGTTTGGGGGACTTTATATCTGGTCAGGCAGGTAGAAGAACAGGTTAACCAGACTGGGAGACAAGCTCAAACCGGCTAAAACCAACTTAAACCAGCTTAGGGAAGATAAAGCAGGTTTATTCAGTAGAAAATACTTTCATTATCCCATTGAAAAAAACCTAGTGATTTAATCCGGTCCTGGCCACGCTGTCTTTAGCTGGCAGCCAGTCTGACCAACCTGGAAGACAAGTAAACCAGTTTAGGCTGGTTTGAGCAAGATTTTTCAGCAAGGTAGTTCTTTGAGAATGCCAAAATCAGCCGATATTCTTGCATTGAACTTCCACTAGCAGTGATGTCTAGATTGAGACATTCTTCAAATTATTTGACCCACACTGAAATCAAAAGCAATTTGTTTTATTAGTAATGGAAAGCTGAAGTAGTCAGGAAAAATGGGCATGTCCAGACAGACAAAAATATAATAAGCTTTATCTTAATGAGCTGTCAAGCAGTGTTAAAAACTAAATTCCACCCAGTGGGCCGAGGAACTGGGTGATCCCTTCACCATAATTTGCTTGCTTAGGAAAATACAGTATGTTTTATAAACAACAGCTCTGGCCAACAAGGACATGAGATTTTTCTTCTGTCTTTTTATGCTTTGAGTGGTGTCTGCTGCTTGCCAAGAGCAAAGCTGAGTAATGAGACAGGATGGAGAGGAATGGAGAGTGCCAAGTGACTCCAGTCTCAACCAGTCTCAGCAGAACCGTTCTAATGATGAGAGCCACATAATGGAAGGTGACCCACTTATTGTGCCACGTCCCTCTGTGATTCACCGTCTCTAAAGCCACCCTGGCCCAGTTTCAATGTCTACACATTGTGTGTGATTATGTATTTGCTTGTGCGTTATGGGTGGGCGGGTATTTGGTAGAATATAATTCAAGATGATCTACTGCAGCTGTTATGCCCAACTATAATAATATGCCAAAATGTGACTAAGTCCAACTGGAAAAGACAGAATTAATGCACGGAAACAGAAAAGAACTTCTCCTGTTGAGCTGAACAAAAAGGAATTAGATGCAAAGTGAAGTATCTGGATCGTGCATAAATCAGGATGAACTTCATCAGGTGCTCTGGTGTTTGTATCATCCAGCGAGAAAAAACAGGATTTCATGCTTAATGCTTTCATTGTGCTGACTCCAGCCCTCATTGTGCCAAACAATGCCCTACAGCCCAAACGTAAAGCTACTTTAGACGCATCTGCCTCTAGCAACAGCAGCATATGCTGGACATTAGCTCTTGTAATTCAGTCAGCATGTTTGTATGTAACTCAAAGCAGACAGGAACCTCAGCATGTGCACTTTAGAAGCACTGATAGCAAATAATCATTACATGTCTATGATGGATGATCCGTAAGGAAACTTTCCAAGCAAGTACTAAAAAACAACTCTCACTGAGTTCACTGAACTGAACACGAAGGCAACTTTTCAGTTCACTGCCACGATGAAAAGAAAACGCCTCTTTAGTACTGCATTATTTAGCCCTACTGGCACAACGAGATGTTTAAACAGTGTCAAGAGGAGTATGTCTAATTAATCTAAGTACATTTCAGAAGACTGAATTGATTGCCTCCATCACAATTCCTTCCAAGATATGGCATTTGATTTCATTGATAGAGAGCAGAGCTGGCAGGCAAAATAAAACTAGACAACGCTTTGCCCTTTTTTTCTAGTGGAAACTATGAAGATGGATGATGGTTTTTTTTTTTTTTTGTATTTAAAATGAAGTGTGTCACCTTTCATTTTAAGGGTGACACATCATGGAAATCTGACCTTTTTCTAAGTGCTAACCAGTGTTTTTCTGTGTTAAAGTGCGGACTAAACATTATATTTGTAACAGACATCTTGTATGCACATTCGACAGTACATCAGTGTTTTGACATATTCATTACCACAAATATGAAGAAGTCTCAATTTTAGGAAATAATCAAAGGTAACCAGTATCCTGACAATTATAAAAATTTTAATGTGTCAAATTGACCAAAAACATTATATAGGGCTTAAAAATATAAAGACTCTGGCATGGTGCTTTGATCAAATGTTCACATCAAATGTGTGCACGGAAGTTGTGGCCTAGTGGTTCGAGAATCGGACTCACAATCGAAGGGTTGTGAGTTCGAGTCTCGGGCCGGCAGGAATTGTAGGTGGGGGAGTGCATGTACAGTGCTCTCTCCACCCTCAATACCCCGACTTAGGTGCCCTTGAGCAAGGCATCGAACCCCCAACTGCTCCCCGGGCGCCGCAGCATAAATGGCTGCCCACTGCTCCGGGTGTGCGTTCACAGTGCGTGTGTGTGTGTTCACTGCTCTGTGTGTGTGCACTTCGGATGGGTTAAATGCAGTAAATTCTGAGTATGGGTCACCATACTTGGCTGAATGTCACGTAACTTCACTTCACAACAAAGATGAAAAAAATTCATAGACAATTAGTAATTTTGTCAACAGCATAAGTTTAATATACATCTTTATGTTTTGTTATAGCGGGACATTTGAAACAAAACAGATTAATTTGACTAAAAAGAAACAAAAACACTTGAATGTCAAGAAATTTCCAGAATTCTCTAATGGCCTTAAATTGCTCATTGGAATTTGCATGAATTCACTTTTTTTTTTTTTTGCGCTTAAGATATGAACGCTATGTACAGTGTCAGTAACCAGTCCCATGACTTCATTCAGATCTATAGGATGAGTGTGACTGGCCTTATTTCTTCCATCTAGTCCATTTCTGCCGCATCAAGCTCTGTAAGGAACTTCTGGCACTTAGAGATGAGGACATTAATGGCCTCAGTAACCAGGACATCAGCAGGGAGGATCCCCGTGGACTCAACTGAGACTAAAAAAATAACACAGAAGGGAGATTTGACAATGCATTTGGTAAATCATCAAACAAAACTAACTCAATGCTTTTAGTTGTAAACGTACATATGAAATGATCCCGCACTCTCCCCAGTTTCACCAAGTTCTTCAAGTCATCATGGCGAAGAACTTCTCTGCTGCATGTGTCTAAACGACTGTTGACAACTTTAGCCACCTTCCTTCCTGAAATTCATCATTATTAGATTATAATACAATAACAAAAGTACCAAATATCAAGACTATATGATATGTATACAGCGAAACAGTCCTACCGTTCACATTCTGTATCTCAATAACTCCTGGTGAGAAGCAGCGCTTTAACCTCTCTGCTTGTTCTCCCTCAATGGTCTGTAATAATGTGATTTCAGGAAGAAGTCTGTAGCTTGCAGTAGCCACAGGAGAAAACTTGGCATGATCCTTGCCTGTGAGGGGCAAAAAAGCTTTCTAGTTAATAACAGAGTATATAAATGACTGGACATTAGAGTTATAATAACTAACTATAATACTTATGGCTCACTGGATCAAATCAAGGATCTATTTGATCAGGAGCCCTTTATATTACTTACCTATTCCTTTGACACAGTGCATGACTATATCAAGTTCATGGCCTGGTCGAAGTTGTGCCAGAAGAATGTCCCCATGCACAGGACCAATCTTGGCATCTGCAAACACATCGGCTTGGTTTCCAATTGGGAGCCATTTAATGTCACCGGAGTAGACTGAAACCAAACAAAAGACTTCAGTGACATACCGTAAACAGGACAGTGATACACAGAATGTTTTGTCATAGTTAGCAAATAATATGCATGTTGCAAACTTGTACTTCTATATTTTGGAACACAAAATTAGATGTAGGTGGTCTAAGCCACCTCACCTTTTAATTTCAGGGCATCTTTTTTCCACACAAGGAAAGTGAATGGTGACTGAAACATTAACATCTTCTGTATTGCATTTAGGTCTGCACAAATCATTTAAACAAAACAGATTAAGCTCTGATATTGTTTAATGTGATTATCAAAATGCAAAATCTGTGATTTATTAAGACAGAAGTTTTAGAGAGAAGTGCAGTGCCGCATTTATTTACACACAAGCAGCTCATGATTCAGCATTTTAGTTCGGAGTTTGGGTCACTTCTAACATTTGAGAACACAATACGGCAACCAATTTCCCAAACCTGTAATGAGAAGTGGTTATAAACAGATTTTTGTCAACAAATAAGAAGCTTTAAGGGCCTCTGCGGTGGTAAATATCGAAAAATTAAGAAATGAAGACATACATTGTCATTTTAAGTCGTTATAAGCAGCATTATCTAGGGCTGCCCCCTAATACTGGACTAATTGTTAGTCGACCAGAAGAGGCTCAAAGAGGTCGACCAACATTTTATTAGTTGCAGAACAAAAAAAGTAAATAAAATAATGAAATAAAATAAAATCCATAGTCACACAGTTCATGATGGACAGATATCATTCATCCACCTCAAATGTTGTTTATCATCTGAAATATGTAAGTATTGGCAACTTTACATGGCCACTCAATCTAATGGTAACCTAGAGAAATGTGTGTTATTCAGTGTCTGTGTGGAGAATGGAAGCTGAACAGTAGCTCACTTGCTCTTAAAATACTCCCTCATTTTTGCTCTTCAGATAACAGTAATAGATCTTTAAATCTGTAAAGATTCCACGTTCATTTGTGTGCCATAACAATAACAACAAAACACGCTTTTGTAAAATAATGAAAGCAAACAGGATGCACTTTCTGCCGACTCGGTCTCTATGAACTTGAGCATGAAACTCTGTGTATATCTTTGGCCTTACAGATATAAAAAATAGATCTATAGAGAGTGAAATGGAAAACAAATATTCTCAGATTATGTCATCTGTATGAAACATGCATACAGTTGCATCCTCTACTGCGGAGATTATGAATTAGTGCCGCCGACTTTATCTCAAACCGAAAACAAAAGCAAGCACTAGTTTATCAGTGAATTATTAAAATGTCAATGCAGTTTCCTTACTGATTTTCCCTGACACATTCATAATCATTACTTCTGCCGGTGGGCTGTGGCAAGCTTGCATGCATGTGCTTGAGCGCTTACAAGGCTATGCAGGCAATGAAAGGCTCATTATAATTATTTAAATGGTTTATTAATAAATGTGTGATTAGTCGTTCATTTTAACCGACTAATCACACATTTATTAATAAACCACTTAAATCATTATAATGAGCCTTTAATTGCCTGCATAGCCTTGTACTAGTCAACCAGGAAAATCCTTAGTCGAGGGCAGCCCTAGTATTATAAATTAATTATTCATTATTTATTAATAATTACTCTTTTAATTATTTGCTAGCCATACGTAAGATTTTTGGCCAAATTTTGCAGCCATTCAAAAACACAAAGCAAACCTGGAACTTTTTAAAATTGCATTTGACATCACAATACTTTATTGAAGCTTTAACGGACCAGAGAAAGTATGGATAATTGAATAAAAAAGAAAAATTATGATTATACTAGAAACCTAAAGGGTTAAAAAAATGTCTAATTTTGACATCTAAAAAAAGCTTAATTACAGTAAGTTAGCCCTGCTTTACTCACCCATGTGATTGAGATATAACTCCTTGGGATCTGAAGAGTCTTTAGGGGCTCTAGGATTCCTGGAGCATTTTACCTTCAGCTGAAGTTGAATTGTGTCAATTTCTGTGCCTTCCTCATCCTCTGACAAACACAACCCACATTATCATTTACATTAGTATGTAAAAAAAGAAAAATAAACAGCTTCAGTCAGTGCTGGCATTTGTGGGACCATTACATAAACCACTTTTCTCAAGACAAATACATTTGTCTGACATTTTAAAGTAAAACAAGAATTTTGTGAGTCCTTAATGTACATACCCGGATTCCTGTACTCAAAAAGACGAGGATCTGCTTTTATGGGCACAAGACCAAGTCTATGAGCTAGAATCTCATCCTGAATGATCGATGTGTTATTGTAAATGAAGACTTTTTCGATGGCCATTGTTGGGACCTTAATTTTCAAATAAGATGGGGAAGAAAAAACAGAAGATGACTATCAGATCCCGTTTCAAAAGCAGCTCATTATGAATGTAATGTAACAGGTACACAAGCAGACACCAAACATCACTAAACATACCTCAGCCAGTAGTATACGGCGAAAAGCATTGGCAATGGAAGCATCTATACCAATCATATCAAACTCCAACATGTTCTCATCCGAATGAACTATATCAATCCGGAAATTCTACAAGAATTAAGTAACACAATTTGTTGGTCAATCACATAAAAAAGCCCAATTTAGCAGCGACTACATTCATTTTAATAAAAGACAGCTTGTGCATTTCACACACCTTTTTGAATTTTTCCAAATCCCATGTGTCATCGTAACCAGGGTAATTTCCGGGATAATCTGTAGTATGGACCTGTAAATACAGTAAGTTACATAATACTTACATATGCACTTTACGGGAATACATTTTAACAAACAATAACTATGTTCTCATATAAAGCTCATAAACAACAATCGCTGAAGCTTGTGTAAAGTTACCAAGAAACCTGGGCGACATGTGCAACGTCACATTATTAAATAAATGGCACTTATACTGGTAATGAAACACTCTGTATAGACATAAACATACACTGAACATTAATTAAATATGCCACAAAGGTCATAACTTACATTTTTTACGCCATATTCACCCAATATCACTCTATCACGAATTTCATCCACGTTGTTCATAGGCGCCGCCATCTTGATCTTTGCTGTCGTGCCTCTCTCGCGCCGGGAGAGGGGAGAAAACTCCACTCGAAAAGGAACTTCACCATTGTCGTATTAATAATGCTTTAGAAATACACATAATAAATATAAGAAAGACAAAGACTTATTAACCTAGATATAATATCATTTAAGTTTCAATGAAGGCGCTTTGTCGTTCTTTGTCTTTAAGCCATTTAATATTTCTTAGTCATAAAACTATTATAAACTGTTCACAATCCTGAACTGTTCACAAAGGTTTGCGAATATGTCGACTTTGTGGGGTGTATTTTCACCAGAAAAAGAAAAAAAAAAATTAAAAAAATGTTTTCCTCCCCAACATGTTCTATTTTAACTACGAGGAAGAAATATGATATGTTATATTATATGTTATATTATTTTTGTTGGTGTTGATGCAGTTCAAGAAAAAAATGGCATGTTCAGTTAAAGCTTGTCAATTATTATTATTATTTTTATTATTATTATTATTATTACTTAATTGTCTATATAAAAAAGTAGCAAAAATATCTAATTCTGTGGCCTGGATGAGTCAATTACTCTACGAACTACTAATATACATATATTTTGTAATAGTTTTTGCAGTAATCACTTGCATCTTTATTTATAAATTGTTATGTTATATATTTTAACCTATTTATTCGTTCCCGTGGGGACTTTTATTCTAGCCTCATTGAACTGCGTCACCGGAGTATTGCGCGCTCACCGTGAAGGTGCAGAAGTAGATTGAAGTGTTACTAAAGTGTGAAATTTACTATTCGCGATTGATCTTGAATGAAATCATCCAACCACTGCAGAGAGATCAGACAGACACCTGTAGTTGTTCTCCTGCAGTTGTTTTGAGGGCTTCGCTCTTTGAGTGCACTATGGACGGAACTGTGGACGGAGTTGTGGAGGAGGGATCCACGCGGGGGTCCTCCTCCCGGACAGACGCTTCACTCAGCGGACAGGATGAGCGCCGGGACTCCGACCACAGCCAGAGAACTCACGAAACACACCCTGACGACGAGGTACAGCACTAAATCAACAAATTAATACAGTTTTTATTACTAAAGTACTTGAACTTCTAGGCTATAAGTTGTTATATCGCATATAATTAATCGACTTATAAACATGTTTGTGTATGTTTTATATGTAGATAAAATATACTTAACCTATTACGTTAAATACTACTTGTACTTATGCTAAACATACTCATTTGTAATTTGTATATGAGTGTTTAAATGAGGTATATGAGGTAATATGAATAATTATATGAATATATATGATTGTATTGTATACACTTGTTTAAAAACATAAGTCTTTACACACATACATACACACACACACATATATATGCATGTGTGTGTGTGTGTATATATATATATATATATATATATATATATATATACACACACACACACACACACACACTACCAATCAAAAGTTGGGGAGCAGTTTTTTTTTCTTAAAGAAGTCTCTTAAGCTCATCAAGGCTGCATTTATTTGATCAAAATACAGAAAAAAACTAGTAATCTTGCTAAATGTTATTACAATATAAAATTATGGATTCTGTTTCAATATCCTTTTAAATATCATTTTATCAACAGTTGTGCTGCCAAATATTTTTAGGAAACTGTGCTACTTTTTTTCTCTAAAGAAATAAAGAAGTTAACAAGAACAGCATTTATTCAAAATATAAATATTTTCTAACAATATAAACCTTTGCTATCACTTCTTCTTATCAATTTAACACATCTTTCTTTGCTGAATAAACATTTTATTTTCTTTCAACCTTTTGAAGTGTATATTGTTAGAAAATATTTGTTTTAAATAAATGCTCTTCTTCTTAACTCTTTGTTCATCAATGAACCCTGAAAAAAGTATCACAGGTTCCATAAAAATATTAAGCAGTGTATTAGAATGATTCCTGAAGGATCTAGTGACACTGAAGACTGGAGTAATGATGCTAAAAACTCAGCTTTGCATCACAGAAATAAAATAGATTTTTATGTATATTAAAAATATAAAACATTATTTTACATTGTAATGATATTTCACAACATTAAATTTTTCCTTTATTTTTGATCAAATAAATGCAGCCTTGATGAGCATAAGAAACTCCCGTAAAAAAGAAACATTAAAAATTGTTCTGATTCCAGACTTTTGACCTATAGTCTATTATATATATATATATATATATATATATATATATATATATATATATATATATATATATATATAATTTTATTTAATTTATTTGACTTTAATGTTTGATTACTGTTTATTCTCTTCAAAGCGCTCCTTGCCTCTTAGGGAATTTTATCCCTATATTCGCTGTGCCCTCTGCAATGGATTTTTCATTGATGCCACCACCATCACAGAGTGTCTTCACACTTGTAAGTGCACATTTCCCACCGATGTAGTGGCATAAATTAATACATTTTTGTCATTATCCCATGTAATCTGTGATCTGTACTGTGTTTGGCATCATGCCTGCTTATTTCCTCCTTCACAGTTTGTAAGAGCTGCATTGTCAAGCACTTTTTCTATAGCAACAGGTGTCCTAACTGCTCCATTGTTGTGCACCAGACACAGCCACTGTACAGTATCAGGTAACTTTACTTCTATTGATGTCTTTTTTATTAATATTGTTCTTGCCAATTTCAGCTTTGGCAAACTTTGTGTATAAGGTGTTGTGTTGTTTACCGGTTTTGGTCTGCCACTAGAGATTTAGACTAGCTGTTATGTTCTAGACCATCCCTTGTGTCTAATTACTGCTGCCTAGCAATAACAGCCTCACATATGTCTCAGGGTCTTTAGGGATTCTTATATGCTTTGGTGTTTAATCACTGGTCATGTTTTAGTATGGGAGTCAAATTTCATCCCTTTTTCTCTTTTAGACCTGACAGGCAATTGCAAGACATTGTTTTCAAGATGGTTCCGTATTTGGAAGAAGGTTAGTGAAGTTTATGTTGAACTCTTTCTTGTTACACTTTCGTTGTCCCATTCTGAATTTTTAAATGTATGTGAGAAGCTATTCATAGAAAATATGTTTGTTTGTTTTTTTCATCAGATGAAAGGTCACGAATATATGCATTTTATAAACAGAGAGGGCTTGACGTTCCTAAGCCAGGTTTGTTCATGCAATCACTCTTCTGGAGTTTGTTCTTTGAATACAAGTGCATTTTAGTACATAGGAGAGGCTTCGTAATATTATTTTAATGTACTTATGATGTAATCTTTTCTCTCTCGTTCCCCCTCAGTGGCATCTCCAGCTACGTACCCAGGGAAGCTGCATCATAGACAGAAGAAAGACATGCTGCCGCAGTCTGTTTTTACCATTCCCTCAGAGCTAGATGTGTCTCTGATGTTGGAGTTCGTGGGGTCAGTAATGTTGATTTGTGATTATACTTATATCAGTGATGTCATTCAGTTTCTAGACTTGGAACATGCTTTAGGAAGTAAAAAGGGCAGATTTTGATTTTATGTTGAATTTAATCTTTCTGAATGCTAGATGAGTTATGTTGTCTATCATCACTAGATGGAGCTAAACAGTCAAAATCAAAAGACTCCTTAAAGCCATGATTTTCAGTCTTTTTGATTGAAAGGCCTCCCATTGTCTATGCACTATTTAAAGCCCCTTCTTATTGGCTAAGATATTTGATATTTCTGCTGTAAGTATTAACTGTTTAATTTTTTTATCAATATTACTGATTGTTGTGTATTGGACAAATTCAAAGCGATAAATTTTTTGTTTTCATGATATTCTGTATTGTCTTTAGTAAAATCAAGAATAATTTTTTGTGATGTTCCCCCTGGTTGAGAATCATATGCCATGTGCTTTTTTTTTTTTTTTGGTTGAAATTGCACAATTATAAATGCCCGCCTATTATTTATAAATTATCCGATTTATTGTTGCAGAAACTCAAAATATGTCATCTGTTAATGTTTCACCTACAGTAATCTTTATGTTTACATTTCTTTGATTTACAGAGCTGAAAAGGGTATTGAGAAATATAAGGTAATGTTCATATTTGTACTTAATGTATACACTTGAATCATTATGTAGAATTGAGCTGAAATTGTTCTGTAGGCCTGTCTGTTATTTTCATTTTTAATATCCTGATGATATTTTCACCCTCTAGCCCCTCGAGAGGAAGTATGTGCGTGTGTCAGGGGAAGCCACTGTCCGTCATGTGGAGTTGTTTATCAGGAGGAAGATGGAACTGAGTCAAAACTGCAAGGTGAAATATAGATTTTATCCCCTTTAACTTTCTCACCCACAGTTTTTGTGTATTGTGACTCATTAACCACATTAGGTATATTACGTATAAGGGTAAGGTCTTGGTCTTAAACGGCTTGTTTTCATTAAACCAGACGCATAAATCCTGCCTCAGACGGTCAGCAATGTCAGATGTCTGAAAGATATGTGGGGTGAGCACCCCCCAGCTGTGTCAGTCGCTCAATAATTTATACTGACAGGACAGGGGAAATGAACCAGACACCATCCTTCACACAGAACAAAGACATGCTGAGTCATTTGATGCAAAATTGTTATTTTTTCCTATGTAGCGGACTAAATTCAGCAAAAATCACTCGTCTTTAGGGTTTCCACAAGGAAGTCATCATGTAAAAGTGTGATTAAAGAAATGATGTTATTAGGAAGTTCCCTTTCCCTCTCAACACTTCAGTGACTCTGTCACACTTCACAGTCCTGCCACATTGCTGTTTAATTAGTTTTCCTCTAATCCCAGTTCTGGATAAGGATTTGAGTCTTTGAAAAGAAGCACAGCTCAGTAGAGCATAGAAATGACTGTCTGTGGTTGTGAATAACAGTGATTATGTTTGAAAAGAAAATCTAGTGCTGTTTTTTATATATATATATATATATATATATATATATATATATATATATATATATATATATATATATATATATATATTAGGGGTGTAACGATACGCGTATTCGTATTGAACCGTTCGGTACGACGCTTTCGGTTCGGTACGCGGTACGCATTATGTATACCGAACGGTTCGTTGGAGTAATTAATTATATTTGAAAAAAAAAAAAAAAGAGAGAGAAAGAAATATAATGATATGCGTTCAACAAGGTAGCCCAATAACCCAAACAACGTAACAGGCAACGCCCCTGACACTCCCGAAGAAGAAAAAAACACCATCTTATATGTTTATGTTAGGCTACTCAGCAGGCGCTCGCTCACTCAGTACACGCTGAAGGCTCGTTGCAAAATAGCCAATGCGTTTAACAGACTAGAAATGAGAAGATCCTCCAATAACCAACAGGTCTGGTGTTTGGGTGCACTTTGGATTCCCTTTAAGCTATAATGGTGATGGCAAGAGAGTGGTGGATAAAAAAACAACGGTATGTCGCATCTGCAACATGACAGGGTACACCAGCGGGATTACAAAAAAAAAAACAAAAAAAAAAAAAACAGCGGGAATATCTGGGATATATGCGTCAGTACTATCTGGGAAAAGACGAAAAAAAGGAGAAACATGCACGCAGCAAACTATCCCTGCAGCATTTAGACACTATAGCTTACAGGGAATCCAACCCAAACACCAGACCTGTTGGTTATTTTAGGATCTTATATTTCTGGTCTGTTAAATGCATTAGACATTTTGCAACGAGCCTTCAGCGCGTGCTGAGTGAGCGAGCGCCTTAGGGGCCGTTCACATATCGTGCCTAAAAACGCATGGAAAACGCTAAGCGCGTCTTTCTCCTGAGGCGTCTGTCTATGCTAAGCAACAATGACGTGCTCTCTCCATGAGACGCGGAAATTTCAGCGAAGGATAAATGGATTTGCAGCTCTAAAAATCGCTTGCAGTAGCTCTGCTACTGAATTTATTTCAAAATTGCAATCCATATACAACTATGATCAGCTGTTCCTTCATCTTGGCTGAGCTCTCAACGTTGTTACGGGAAAGGATGAAGCTGATTGGTTGGTTCTTGTCACATGACCCGCGGTGCGCTTGCGGCATTCTGAAAAGTTGAGATGTTTTTACATTTTGCTGTATCTAAAACGTATCGAACCGAACCGAACCGAACCGTGACATCAGTGTATCGTATCGAACCGAACCGTGAATTTTGTGAACCGTTACACCCCTAATATATATATATATATATATATTTCTGCAGACTGACAAAGATGTTTTTTCCTTGTTGCATACTGTATGTTACATGTACCCACTATAGTAATGAGAGGTAAGAATGCATAATTACAAGTATCTAAACCAAACTCTAGCCCTAATCCTAACTATATAGTAAGTATATGTTGGTAATTAATATTACCTAGTACCTTAAAATAAAGTGTAACATTAAACTTTAAGCTACATACAACAGTTTCACAAAAATATGCTTATGTATTGATATTATTTTCATTGTTGATTGTTCATGGTATGTATACATGTCAGTTGGGGCATTTTAAAGATATATTCTGGGTTCAATTCAGGTTAAGCATAATGTTATTTACCACAAATGAATTTACATTTGTCCCACCTAATTTGATTACTGTGAGACAAAAAAATTAATTTTACAATTTTGTTGCCATAACAGTTCAAAGTTTTTTCAGAATTAATATACTTTTACCTTTTTGTTTTTGTAATTAGTAGTGCTGTCAAATTATTAATTGCGATTAATTGCATCCAAAATAATTGTTCACACAATATATGTGCACTTTGTATATTTATCTTGTAAATGTAAAAGCACACACATACAGTATATATCTTGAAAATATTTACATATTATATATAAATATGTACATTATATAATCATAACATATTTTTCTCAAAACAAAAACACGTGTTTTTATTAATATATACATAATAAATATACACAGTACACATATATTATGTGAATATTTTTTTTTCTTTTGGATGCAATGAATTGCAATTAATTGTTTGACAGCACTAGTAATTAACATTAATTGCAGATCTGTGGTCACATGCAGCAGAAGGCTGCTTGCATGTTGTAAGGCTAACAGTCATATCTGGATTACTGGCTTACAGGTTTTTTCCTGCCGTCCCTGCACTCAGTGTTGATTAGCTAAGACTTATCTGGCCTGGTGAGGAACACCTCGTAGTGCCAGGGACATCTGCTGGGATAGAGGTGAAAGAGGAGACACCAGGGTTTGTGTGCTTCGCTCCAGGACAGCCTGCTGTGCCCTGCTCCACATACTAGAAATTGTCTTATTATTTTGGGAATACACTGAGGCTGTATTTTATATTCATATAGAGGCTTGAAATTAATTTCCACCTGGCATTTTTGGGTCACTGAGAAAAAACACTCTTCCAAAAAGTTTGAACCCTCTGGAATCCAACATCTTTTATAAGTAATTCTTGTATTGCTAATGCAAGAATCCCTATTTCCATTGCTCATATTACTTGTTATATTTTTGTGAAGGTTGTTTCTAAGTGTTCAACTTTTGCATCGTGTTATGGTCAGGAATGATACTTCAAAACATGCAGTGTTGTGAGTGGAGGTGTGCTATTACTTTTCTAAAGTGATTAGGCTAAAGCATTGGCATAGATGATACGACAGATGAAAAAAACAGACTTGCATCACTTACATGAACATTTACATTCTGCTTTATTTGTCAGGTTGATGTTGTGTGTGGAGAGCATCTTCTTGAGCAATACCAGTCTTTGAGAGAAGTTTGTAAAACCATGGGGAAAAATGCACTGCAGGTGGGTGTCTGATATAATATACCTTTCATATTTTTGAGCTGTAGGCATAAATAAATGTTTAAAGGGATGGTTCATCCAAAATGTTTAATTCTGTCATTATTTACTCATTGTCATGTTTTTCCGAACCTGTATGAGTTTATATCTTGTGTTGAATACAAAAGAAGAGATTTTAAGGATTTTGGGAACCAAACAGTTTCTGCTCCCAATTAACTTCCTTACAATTTCTTTTTTTTTTACCCTACTTTGAAAGTCAACCAGCAGCATAAAATATCTTCTATGTTCAACAGAAGAAAAAAAAAAAAACGTATGCAGGTTTGGAACTAGCTGAAAGAGAGTTCATTGAGAACGAGCCTCGTGCAAGCTGTTAATAAGTGTGAAAAACAGGTGCCTTACACAGTTCCTGTCTTCACACACCATTACATTTGAGCCTTAACTACAGCTTCAAGTGCTGCTGTCTCTCAAAATAGCATATCATATATATATATATATATATATATATATATATATATATATATATATATATATATATATATATATATATATATATATATATATATATATATACAGTATTGTTCAAAATAATAGCAGTACAATGTGACTAACCAGAATAATCAAGGTTTTTCGTATATTTTTTTATTGCTACGTGGCAAACAAGTTACCAGTAGGTTCAGTAGATTCTCAGAAAACAAATGAGACCCAGCATTCATGATATGCACGCTCTTAAGGCTGTGCAATTGGGCAATTAGTTGAATTAGTTGAAAGGGATGTGTTCAAAAAAATAGCAGTGTGGCATTCAATCACTGAGGTCATCAATTTTGTGAAGAAACAGGTGTGAATCAGGTGGCCCCTATTTAAGGATGAAGCCAACACTTGTTGAACATGCATTTGAAAGCTGAGGAAAATGGGTCGTTCAAGACATTGTTCAGAAGAACAGCGTACTTTGACTAAAAAGTTGATTAGAGAGGGGAAAACCTATAAAGAGGTGCAAAAAATGATAGGCTGTTCAGCTAAAATGATCTCCAATGCCTTAAAATGGAGAGCAAAACCAGAGAGACGTGAAAGAAAACGGAAGACAACCATCAAAATGGATAGAAGAATAACCAGAATGGCAAAGGCTCAGCCAATGATCACCTCCAGGATGATCAAAGACAGTCTGGAGTTACCTGTAAGTACTGTGACAGTTAGAAGACGTCTGTGTGAAGCTAATCTATTTTCAAGAATCCCCTGCAAAGTCCCTCTGTTAAAAAAAAGGCATGTGCAGAAGAGGTTACAATTTGCCAAAGAACACATCAACTGGCCTAAAGAGAAATGGATGAACATTTTGTGGACTGATGAGAGTAAAATTGTTCTTTTTGGGTCCAAGGGCCACAGGCAGTTTGTGAGACGACCCCCAAACTCTGAATTCAAGCCACAGTACACAGTGAAGACAGTGAAGCATGGAGGTGCAAGCATCATGATATGGGCATGTTTCTCCTACTATGGTGTTGGGCCTATTTATCGCATACCAGGGATCATGGATCAGTTTGCATATGTTAAAATACTTGAAGAGGTCATGTTGCCCTATGCTGAAGAGGACATGCCCTTGAAATGGTTGTTTCAACAAGACAATGACCCAAAACACACTAGTAAACGGGCAAAGTCTTGGTTCCAAACCAACAAAATTAATGTTATGGAGTGGCCAGCCCAATCTCCAGACCTTAATCCAATTGAGAACTTGTGGGGTGATATCAAAAATGCTGTTTCTGAAGCAAAACCAAGAAATGTGAATGAATTGTAGAATGTTGTTAAAGAATCATGGAGTGGAATAACAGCTGAGAGGTGACACAAGTTGGTTGACTCCATGCCACACAGATGTCAAGCAGTTTTAAAAAACTGTGCTCATACAACTAAATATTAGTTTAGTGATTCACAGGATTGCTAAATCCCAGAAAAAAAAAAGGTTGTACAAAATAGTTTTGAGTTTGTACAGTCAAAGGTAGACACTGCTATTTTTTTTAACACACCCCTTTCAACTAATTGCCCAATTGCACAGCCTTAAGAGCGTGCATATCATGAATGCTGGGTCTTGTTTTTTTTCTGACAATCTACTGAACCTACTGGTAACTTGTTTGCCACGTAGCAAAAAAAAAAATATACTAAAAACCTTGATTATTCTGGTTAGTCACATTGTACTGCTATTATTTTGAACAATACTGTATATATATATATATATATATAAGACAGAAAATTTACTAAATTAAAAATTGACAAATCATTTTTAAATGACTTCTTTGATAATTCATTTGGGTTAATCTGACATCAAAATGCAATTTTATAGGCTCATTTGCTGCTTAAGAAACATTTCTTATTATTACCAGTTGTGCTGCTTAATGGTTTTGTGAAAACTGATACACTACTCTCAGAATCCTTAGAATAAGTTCCTTAAAAATAACATTTGTTTGAAATAGAAATCATCACTGACAATGTAAAATTCTTGCTATTACTTTGGATCCATTTAGCTTGTTCTTACTGAATACGAGTATTAATTTATTTGAAAAGATTTGCTCACCCAAAACTTTTAAACAGTTGTGTGAATGTGCATTCCTCAATACCCACATTTCTTATTTTCCCATTTTAGGATGGCATGCTGGTTCTGCATTTCGGACTCGTTCTACCTGCTCAGTAAAGAGGGAAGAGACAGAAAGACCAGCTACTGTGAAAACTACACTGTGTAGTGGTTTTATTTCAAGGGCTAAACTAAATTTTATTATAACAGTTATCCTATGCAGTGATCATTTGTCTTCCTTGTTATCTTCTGCTCAAACAGATTAAGAATATGTCAACATTCTTTCAGCAAATGCATTAAGATACATTAGAGCTACATCCAGAAAATTAGCCATATCCAGAAGATATTGTTTGTTTGATTGATTTTTGGTGACAGTTTCCACAACTATAAAGGTTCTGTAAATTCTCTTTTATGTTTACTAAGAAAAGCACAAAGTAATTACACCTTGTTTCTATAAAAATATTTTGTTTTGACATGAATTGTATTGCTTAGTTTTGTTGTGCCTCTAGTTCAGCTGACAAAAAGTAAATCAGTACTTTAGAAATAATTCACTTAAGTACCTGGACAGTACCTACATTTTTAAGTGTTTAATTCTGTACAACAATGAATATGTTTGTCTGGTTTACAGGCTTGCTCTCCTTAATCAATTAAGTATTTATATCTTTGTTCATTTTCAGTTTGAAATGTTTGTTTTTTATTGAGCCATATTGTGTTATTACAAGGCCTTGGGAGGAAAGATCTTTCATGATTTTTTTTTTTTAAATCTTTTGCAATATTGTAATAACTAAATACAACTAAATGTTAAATTATACTTGGCCAGGCACACCATTGCAAATAAACACTCAAAAATTGTGTCCCTTTTCATTTAGTCATCTTTTTAGTTTTGGGAAATATTGTATGACCCACTCTACTGATAAGACACTGTCTTATTATTTACACACACACACACAAATATCAGATTAGCCTAAATGTTAGGAAGCATCGTTCCCCTCATAATATTTAATGTTAGTCACCTGTATGGTTAAAAGCCATGACCACAAACAGCTCTGGAGAGTCTGAGGCTCAGCATAAAAGAGAGAGAGGAGGGATAGAGAGGCGCTCCTCACTAACCTGTGGGGACTGTTGAAAATGGTTTCCAAGGGAACCGCCTCAAAAACCCTGCATGATTTCATCTGTCTGCATGCTACATCACATTAAGGTTCAGATATTGTTTGTGACAGAGTAGGATGGCAGTTTCACGCTTGTTTAAATCTAAGCCTAGCTAGTTTGAATTCAGTTGATGTTGCTTTTACTTTATTCATTATTTTTATTTTGTAGATCCAGTGCTGGCTTGGTGATTATGAAGGGAATTTACTGACCTTTTTCTAACAAGACTGTGACTCTTTAAAGGGCATTTGCATATTTTTCTGTGATTGACAGTCTTTTGGAACAATACAAAGCAGAAGTAATGTGACTGAGTGGAGGGGAGGATATAATCAATCATATCTTTAAATTCTCCCTCTTATTTGTTTTGTGGAGAAAGACGGAATCCATTAGCCTTTAGATAGGAGGTAATCTTTTTGTCACTGAACAGGGCAATACAGTTTAGAGGATTACGTAAACATTCATTTTTAAGAGTGTGGGGCCAGTAAGATTTTTCTGAAACTCTTTTTTTCAAGGGATCTTTGCATTTCAAATAAATGCTGTGATTCCACAAAAAGTTGCAGCTGTTTTTTGTATTATTAATAATAATAAATGTTACTTTAGCTCCATATCAGATTAGAATGATTTCTGAAGGATCATGTGACACTGAAGACTCGGCATTGTCAGCACAGAAATAAATTTCACTTTCAAATGTACTGAATTAGAATGGTTATTTTAAATTAAGATCATAAAGTTCAGTGTAGTAACATTAAAAGCATACACATTTAATGATATTGGACAGATAAGATTAGTGATGTTGAGAGCTATTCATGAATAAAAACAAAAACATAACTAGAACATTTCAATTATTGACTTTATTGTGGTTAAGGCATACATGTGTAACAGTTAATTCAGTAGTTTGGTCCCTTATTCGTAATATGTGCTTTCCACCAAACTTTGTGCTTTCTTTATGAGACTTTATCCATAAACATTGGATCAGTGCTAATGTTGGCTATATCTTAATCATCCCTTAATACTGAAGACCATATTTATATCCCAAACATCATCGACAGAACTAAAATACTCTCTGAAACTAATATTAAGAAACACTGGAAATATTCGAGGCCTAAGTTTTTTAGATATATTTTTAAACATTATATCACCATTACAATATCTTAAACATGTTACCAATTACTATACACAACAAGTGGCAGTTTTTAACTAATAGCTGTGATTACTGTGCCAAACGTCCAAAAGACTGCTGGGAAGATATCTAGAGAAGCATAGGTTTAGTAACCGTAACATTCTAGTTTGAGTTAACATCAACATTATCAATCTTTTCTGCTTTCTTAATCACAGCGGATTCTGCCGTGTTTTCCTCTCGCTTGTCTCCTGCCTTGGATTTGCTGTGTCCCTCTTCTTCTTTTTCTTTTTTGGGATTGCTGGTTGAGGTGAAAGCAGATCGGCTCTGGTACCCATAAGTGATGCTGGGTGTGCTGGAGAAAGTCACCCCGGAACTGAAATGGGTTTCTTCACCTTCCAGTAGCTTTCTATGAGGACATCAACAAAGACTGGTCACATCTTATTCATTTTCATACTCATTGCATTAATTCTTTTTAATGTGCAATTAATGTGGAGTTACTGGTGCTTTACCTGTATGCTGCGATTTCAATGTCTAATGCCATCTTGACGTTCAGAAGATCCTGATACTCCCGGAGGTGACGTGCCATTTCACTCTTAGTATTTCTAAGATCAAGGTCCAGCTGCCCAATTGTTTCCTAGTTCATGGGATTTAAAAAAATATAAATCAATATTAGCCTTAGTACCAGAATATTCTGTAGTCCCTGTCATAAAATAAAAAAAAGTATAATTATAAAAAAAATAAAATGCATTGAGACCAGCTTGCACTTTTTTTTCATGCACATGACCATTAACTAATTGAGCTCAGCATCTAAATTAGTTCTTTCTTATAAAAGCTGACGTGAATCTTTATCTCTTGGCACTGGCTGGCTGTCTCAGCACAAAGTGCAAAGAAGCTAATCTGATTTACACTGGCACTTCTTTCACTTTCAAAAGATGAAAGATCATAGATCATGCCTCTGAAAAACCTCAAGCCAAAATGATTTGGATACTTTATTGCATATTGTAAATCATCTAACTCATCAAGAAGTTCAAACACAACATTATAAACATAAACTGAGGTTATCATTTGGATTTCTTTCACCAAGCGAACATGACCTTGCAGAAACCTCCCTTGCAAAATCCTCTTTAACAGACTCTTCTTAGTGGAATTAACCTCGGCCACCTCTCATGCCCGATTAGTTCAGCACCATGGACAGAGCACTCAGCTACTTGACATGCCATTTCAAACCGTTTCAGTCCTGTCCCGTGGTATAATTCACAGTTCTTCTAATTATTAAATGTACATTTTTCATGAGCTTCTAATATGAATTGCATGATTACATTAAATATTTATAGCTTTACATTTCATGTCATGCTGCAGGACTATTAAAAACAAATAATGAAGTCATAGCACATGCTTTCATCTTTATATATTTATGTAAATACAGAATAAATGTAAATATATAATTATAAAATAAGTAAAACGACAAAAACGTAGGGGATTCCTCAAGAATAATAAATTATTGATAGATAGATAGATAGATAGATAGATATACTTTTTCTCTTTTTTTAATATTTTTATTTTTATTAAATTGTGATACATTTTTCCTAATATGATATGTAATAATTGTATGTGTCTGTCTACCTGATAACCTGCGACCTCGGCATTGTGTGCATCTTCCATCTCCCGGATCTGTCGCTCAAGGGACTCGTTTTGTGCCTCGCAGGGTTTCGATTTCAATGGTTTTGGACTGCAGTTGTCGCCTGTAGTCGTTGATCTCCTCTCTGGTGGCTCTCATGGCCTCGTTGGTTCTGGTGGCCTGTTCATTGAGGCTGGTGAACTTTGATTTGTACCATTCCTCAGCAGACTGCAGGTTCTTCGACGCGAGGGTTTCATACTGCCCACGGATCTCTTTGAGGGCCGAGGTCAGATCCGGCTTGGATAACTCCACTTCCACAGATATCTGCGCTGCCTGGATCATACTAGTCAACTCCGCCACCTCTTCATCATGCACTTTCCTCAGAAAATTAACCTCATCCAAGAGGGACTCGACCTTTCTTTCCAGGTCCACGCGCACCATGGTGGCATCATCCACATCTTTCTTGTAGGATCTGAGCGTCTGCTCTGCCTCCTCGCGCACTCGGATCTCATCCTCAAACTTGCCTCTAAGTTTCTGCAAGTCTTCCTCGATATTATCTCGTTCAATGAGAATGTGCGATCTTTCATTGTTCAGCTCGTCCACCTGGGCTCGCAGATCCCGGATCTCTTGATTATAGAGGTCAGCGAGTCTGGACGGCTCGCTCTGCCTCTGGCGCAGACTCACGAGTTCGGTCTCCAGCACTTTATTGTGCTGCTCCAGATTGCGCACCTTCTCGATGAACATCGCGAAACGGTCATTGAGACCCTGCAGTTGTTCCTTTTCATTGGTTCGGACGATTTTAAACTCGTTGTTTAACACTGCTGTTTGAGAGAAATCCACGCTGTCGAAATGCACCGGTGAGAAGGACGATGGACCGGCCCGATCTCTTGTAGTAGCCCGCTGGAGAGGCGCCGCTGCGGGCGAGAGAGTGGGACCTGAAGCCGCTGGAAGACATGGAGCTCCGTGGGGAGACATTGCTCATCCTAGGGGTGGAACCGGTAAAACGGGGTGTTTCCCCGAAAATCTTTCTGTAGGACGAGGACATGTAGTTGTCTGATCCGTAACTCATCTTCGTCACAACTAAAGGAGTCTAAAATGGGTGTGCTTGCCATTATATACCCGGCGGACTGTCCCATTTCAACAGTCTGTCATGTTCCCTCTGGTTGGTGATGGTAACAGATGAGAATAAACCTTTTCAGACCATTACAACATTCATTTAATTGTAATGTTTTTTAACATGTTTGTTTTGACATTTGCACACCAAAGAACATATTTTGGGGCCGTTTAAACTGTTATTTGTCGATGGAACTGTCCAGCTTTGCGCAGTGTTGAATGGACCCGAAATTTAAACAGTTAAATCGATTTAGGCTTGATGTAAGATCTTGTCTGGTTTATTGGTTTTACTTTGCCAATCTGCCGATGCAATTTTAGACTGTATTAAAAACAAAAACTCTTCAGCCAAGCTAGTCCAATACACATAATTTAATTCCTTTACAAATATTTACAACAAACAAACCAATTGGTCTCCCCAGAATAACCAGATGACAAGTGTCCAAAAGTAATTTTTCATACAATAATTCATTGAAATCAATAAATGAAATGAATAAATAATTAGTCATTGTCCTTAGAAAAAAACATCATAAACCAGCCAATTGTTTGCTGGTTTTAGATGGTTTTAGCTATAAGCTTTCTAAAAACAGCAAACAGACAAAGGTCTGGGAAACCGTGTATATATATATATTATATATATATATAATATATAATATACTATATATATATACACATACACTCACCTAAAGGATTATTAGGAACTCCATACAATACTGTGTTTCTACGTGGCATTGATTCAGCAAGGTGCTGAAAGCATTCTTTAGAAATGTTGGCCCATATTGATAGGATAGCATCTTGCAGTTGTTGGGTGCACATCCAGGGCACGAAGCTCCTTTTCCACCACATACAGTGAACTCACTGTCATGTTCAAGAAACCAATTTGAAATGATTCGAGCTTTGTGACATGGTGCATTATTCTGCTGGAAGTGGCCATCAGAGGGATGGGTACATGGGTGGTCATTAAGGGATGGACATGGTCAGAAGCAATGCTCAGGTAGGCCGTG